>NC_039363.1:27112162-27412162 GCF_003573695.1 Papaver somniferum | reverse complement strand
TTGTGTTTGCAAGTTCTTGACCGCACCAGCGGAAATGATTTCAGCAACTCTTCCATATTGGACCCCTGATTTTGAGGTTGTTGTTGTTGTTACTGCGGTTGACTAACTTGCATTTGCAACTCCTTAATTGCATTATCCGTTTTCTGCTGATGTAATTCTGCTCGTTGTTGATTTTGTTGTACCACAGAAATTAAAGACTCCATCAAGTAGCCATCTTTTCCAATTCTAGATTTTGCACTTGTTGTGGTTGTTGCATTTGTTGTTGGAACTCATTCGAACGGTTGTCAACAGAACTTACACTTGCAACTTGCTCGTTACCATATCCCATGTTGAGGTTGTCTCTCCATCCTTGATTGTGGCTATTGGAGAAAGTATCATACCATTGTGTTGAGAAAATAACATTGACTTGCTCTACGTTCTCATAAGCTTGGCGTGATGGTTTTACAACTACGGTCACAATTTTTTGCATCATTGCTGTCATGTTGCTCATTTGTTGACATAACTCAATAATCTCGTCAAGTTGATTAACTCCCTTGGTAGGTGGCTTTGATCCACGACTTGAAAATTGTTGAAATTTGCTGACATACTCTCAATCAACGCTCTAGCTTGTGTCACCGTCTTGTTCATAAGTGCACCACCACTTGCAGCGTAAAGAAGATTCCTATCTTTTGCTTGGAGATCTTCATATAAGTATTGGATAATTAATGCGTCACTGAATTTGTAGTGAGGGAAGCTTGCCACAAATCTCTTGTACCATTCCCAACATTCATACAATGATTCCACCACACTTTGTTTCATCCCACAAATCTCCTTGCGAATTTGAGTAGCCTTCGATGCAGGAAAATATCTCTCCAAGAAAAGTTTCTCCAACCCATTATGTTAGAGCATTGCTCGGTCAAACTCGCATGCGTTGCTATCTCAAGCATGTTTGTCAATGTTAGTGATCAACACTATAAGTCTTTATTTCTAGCCTATTTGTAGATGTCTCGGACTAGGACATAGATAGTGTAGTTGAGCTTAAATATTCGACGTTCATCTCTTGAAGAAGAAGAACTACTAAGGGGAGCTTGTGGAACTTCTTCGAAAAAAGGTATGTGGAGACTTGAACTTATCTATCACTTGGAAAGTCTATTTCTACTATCTCCTATATTGATACATAAGTCGTGTTACGATATAGTTTTCTCTATACCCATTTGAGATTTCGAGCTGAGTATATCTCGCTTACATATTTCTCGAAATATGTGTTGGTAAGATTTCGCTTCGACCAAGTTCATCTTATATCATGAGAAAATTTCCGAGTAACATCTTACATGGTTTGTGTGATACAATCATTTGGTGTAAGACTTGGAAGGTTCAATAGTGATTATTTCAATATCTTAAAAATTGCTTTGATGCTAATGGTGTGTGAAAACGGCTATTGACATTATAGAAGAATGTTTCAATGATTGAAATAAAGATTTGATGATGTAACCATCTTTGGATATAAGCATATATAGTGTGTTCGCACATTAGTGTACAATTCCATAAATCGGAAGGCAAGAGTATGCATATGTGTGTATACGAAATTGATGAAGGAGACAGGTTAAGTATGCGTACTCGTACGCATACTGGCCGAATTTCTCGAACCGAGAATTTCTGCTGAGTTTGGTATTGGCAAAACTCTTAACTAGTCACCTTAGTTTTTGAACCGAAAATTTCTGCTGAGTTTGGAAACTTTACAAACTCAAAACCGGTTGCTTAAGTACGCATACCCGTACACATACTTAAGCTGGTTACTTTGTCAAATCGGTTAAGTCCATGGACTTAAAAATTTAAGTCATAAGGAATGCAATCTTTGCAAACCGTGGCTATAATGTTCATGATTGATTCAAGTGAATCAAACCGATTTGATTCCAATTGTGTTTTCTAAACAATTGAAAATCTCTTTAACTAGTTTCATTTGATTCATTTGAACTAGTTATGGTTAAGATTAATAAGGTTGATATGAGAGTAATCACATGGATAACCTCGGTTAACTATTTGTGAACCAATATGGTGTACATGTTTAGGTACGGCTAGATAAACCTAAATGAGGATACATTTCATTTATGTGTAACAAGCTAAGTTCGATCTAATGGTTGAAAGATATTAGCTTGGTTGAATCAGGTTTTTCAACTAACGGTGAATATTGAATGCTTTGTTACCAAGGTAACTTGGATTGCAAACCCTGATTTGAAAACTATATAAAGGAGAATTCTAGCAACTGGGAAATCTAATCCTCACACCTCATGTTTGTTACTAGTTGCATAACTAGATTCGATTCTCCTTTAACCTTAGGTTTCTTCTCGAGACCCTGTAGGTTAACGACTTGAAGACTTCATTGAGATTGTGAAGCC
Source organism: Papaver somniferum (assembly GCF_003573695.1). NCBI lineage: Eukaryota > Viridiplantae > Streptophyta > Magnoliopsida > Ranunculales > Papaveraceae > Papaver > Papaver somniferum. Next base: position 27,409,787 of record NC_039363.1, on the reverse strand, counting down.
AGACCCAACTATTATCTTTGTAGTTGTGTGATCTGATCTTGGTATTTCTATCGTGATGAGTGTAATTGAAATAATTGGCTCGAGATTTTATATCTCCGATAGGCAAGATAGAAAAGTAATCACAAACAAACTTCGTATCATCGTTTGTGATTCCACAATACTTGTTTCGCTAGTCGATTAAGTTTATTGTGAGGTGATTGATAATACTAGGTTGTTCTTCGGGAATATAAGTCCGGTTTATCAATTGGTTCATGTTGTAGCGCCCCCAAAGCTAGCAGCTGACTAATCTAAGAGATTAACTAAATAAAGATCACTACGAATCTAATTCAAATACTTAAACATTCAATTAAGAAATTGAATACAAAACTTAACCCAGAACTGGCCCTGCTCAGAAATATATAAATACAAGAACTTTTCTCAAATGATACATATATACAATAGTGGTTAGCAAATATAATATGCAACATCATAAACATAGCCGAAGTTAACCAACTAATGAAATCAACTCCTCGAAACTTTCGTTGCGCAATTTTGATCTGTCTCTGAAACTGAAAGTGGGAATGGGGGAGCACATCATCTCTAAAAGGCGTGCCAAGCAGGAATAACATTTAACTATAAAGAAATCATGGCAAGATATGGAAAACAATACATGCTTTCCCAAACAATAAAAGTGCCCAAGTCAATGTAACAAACAGACATGTATATGGACAAACTCCTTCTTCAAACAATTTATACTATGGTTATGCAATTCCGAACTCGCAAATCCACACCTAATCATAAGTATTGATGTCGACTATTCCGAACTCGCAAACTGCCGACCAATATATCATAAAAGCTCTAGGTATAAATGTGAAGGAGCGTATCCTATATACCACAGGTGGAAATTCTTATTTCCCATAACAATTCATATTGACATTCAAACATTACAAGTCCTTTCCAAACAATGGAAATATTAAAAGTATCAATAGAACTATCGTAATACATACTAAACAAAGCATGGAATGCACAGACAGTAAATATATGAGTTTGTAAAACATAAACTTTTGTAAAAGAAACAACAATGGTTTCAAAAGAGTTAAAAGTATTCCCACCTCCTTTGATGACAAGCCACGCCTACCTCGAGATCCACGATCCACTGGTTCATCCTTTGAATCGAGCGTTGTTAATAAGGACTAATTGTTAATCATACAAGCACTCTAAGAGTTTAGCCAAAAGGCCCATACAAGGCTCATAACATAATTTCATACAATTCTCTAAGTATAAGTTTAGTGAACTATCTAATGGTTCTAAGCCCATTATGTATGGGTGTAAATTGGGCCAGGCCGGGCAGCCCGACCCGTTTTTTACTGCAGGCCAGACAGGCCTCATAATCATCTACCCAAAAAGCCTGTCATGCCAGGCAGGCCGGGTAGAAGCACTTATTTTGAGGCCCAAAACTTTCCCAAAGCCCATTTTATAAGCATGCCAGTCCAGGCAGGCCAAACGGGCTTCGGGGTTTTTGAGTTTTCAAAATTCTGTGATAACTAAGGGTGCCAAGAACCGAGCCAGACCGGCGGACCGTCCCGGAACCGGTGGAACCATACCTGGTTTTGTACCGAACCGAGGAACGGGGTACATGTACCAGTCCAATAGGAACCGGGGCTAGGGAGGTATAGGTACACGGTCCTGACCTAGTCCCGTGCCGAACCGTACTGTTTGTTCCGAGTAGTAGTAGCCGTTAGATTTAGGGGATGATAAATCATTAATAGCCGTTAGATTAAAGCCTGGTATATAAGCGAACATTATAGGGCTAGGGTTTCTCTTCTCATTTTCGTTTTTTTTTCCGTCTCCTCTCCTCTATCTCTGAGAATGAGAAGAAGTGAAGAACTCTATTACAGGGACGAGACAATTTTCTTCTGAATCTTCTTTTCTCCATTGTTAACTCCATTACTTACCACCTCTCGATCCAGAAGAAGAATGAGAAATTGTTAACCAAAGGTAAGTGTTGAATCAGTTGATTCAATTCTCCTACTTTGATTTTTGGAACCTAGGGTTTTGAAGTAGTAATGATTTGTATTGTTTACCAAATTAATTACTGTTGATACATTGTTTACCAACTGGATTAACTGAATTCAGGGTTTCACTTTCACATGGTAAGACAAAGGGAAAAGATTCAAGGAACAATCCGACTCAGAAATTGAAATTGTTAACCAAGGGTAAGTTCATCAAAATCTTTGCTTTTAATCCTGTGAAATATTCTTATGGAGTGGAGAAAGAGAAGGAAAAAGTTAGAGATTTGTTGGATGGTGTTATTGTTTTGGATTATGTTGTTCCTAATTCACTGTCTAGTGCTAATCTTTGAATGATAATGGTGTTGTTTTAGTAATAAAGTTGCAGCCTTTGGACTTGCAATGTTGTGGATTGGAACAATTTGAGAAATGGGTTTATTAAATTTATCAATTTGAGTACTTCTTCTTCTTTTTGTTAATGAAAATAGGGTGTTAGTAATTTTTAATGAAATTAGGGTGTTAGTAATTGTTGTTAATCAATTTGTTCTAATTTATTTTACAACTTAGATTGATGGGTTAATTATTGCTTAATTCTTTTCTTGTTGCTTACATGATTGCGAGAAGTAGGTAGACAATAATTGTTGCTTAATTCTTTTCTTGTTGCTTTTGAACTTTTTACATTTTGATGGACTTGTATGAGTTCTTAAGTTGTAGATAATCTGGATTAGTTGATCAAATGTATTGTTGTATGAGTTCTTAAGTTGTAGATAATCTTGATTTGTTTATCTGACTTGATCAAGTGTATTGTTGCAGGTAATCTTGATTAGTTACTGAAATTTGTTATTGGACTAGAGACATGACAGGACAGCTAGTTGCTCTTACTGAGGATAGCATTTTACTTTTTTGTGTGTTGTGTCATGTCACTCATGTGTGTAGTTTACTAGTTTGGCACTGTGTAGTGTACTGAGGTTATATGGAATTGTTTGTCAGTGATGGATGCATCAATTCCAGCTAGGGTTCATAACATAATATGGCGTCATTTTACTAGGAGAAATATTGAAGAAGCCACTTGCAATTATTGTGGAAGGACATTTAGGGCTAACATCTCCAAAAATGGAACTGTTGCCTTGTGGAAGCACTTTAAGAGATGCACCCACAATCCTAATCATAACAGAGCTCACATAATTAATGCTTAGAACTTATGCAATTATGCTTAATGCTTAGAACTTTGATGTCTTTAATGTTTATGAACAATGTCTTTAATGTTTATGAACTTTTATATGTATAAAACAATACTAGACTTTATTTTCAAATAGACTTTATTTTCAGTTCTTAATTTTTATTTCCTTTGAGGTTCGCCATTTCAGTTCTTATTTCTTCGTCACTTTATAAGTATGAATGTATGAAAGCCCTGAAAATGTGAATGTATTTCAGTACTTATTTCTTCTTCTCTTTATAAGTGTATGAATATGTATGAATGTATGTTTATGTTTATTTGTGATTTCTCAGTGATCAAGCTCAAGCGTGGATGCATCAAGTCAAGCTCATGGAACAACTACTCCTACACCTGCTTCAGATGCTACACCTACAACTGCTACAGATACAGTTGTTGGATCCTCTATCCAACCAACAGATGGAGCAGCAGAGCTAGTAGAAATAGATGTAGAAGCTACTTCTACTCAAATTGGTGGTAAGAATAAGATAACTTCTGACATTTGGAATCATTTCACTAAGAAGAATGTTCAAGAAGCTGAATGTAATTACTACAAGAAGATAATAAAGGCTCATACTGGAAGGAATGGTACAAGTGGAATGTGGAAGCACTTTAAAAGATGCAAGCAGAATCCTAACAAGCTAAATCCAAAAGGACAACAAACTCTGTCATTAAAACCTGCAACACTGGGTGAGGATGAAGGCCGGTTAATCTCTACTATTTTCAGTCAAGACAAATGTAAAAGGGCAGTTGTTGAGTTTATTATAATTGATGAGATGTCCTTTAGAGCAGTTGAGGGTGAAGGTTTTAAGAGAATGATGCATGTCTTAGAGCCTAGATTTGTTGTACCAAGTAGAATGACTGTTTACAGATGTTTATTAGAAATGTATGTAGATGAGAAAGAGAAGTTGAAAACTTACTTCAAGTCAAGCAAGCAGAGGGTTAGTTTGACAACAGACACATAGACTTCACCAAATAATTTCAACTACATCTGTGTAACAGTTCACTTTATTGATCAGCATTGGAAGTTAGAAAAGAGAATTATTATGTTTTGTGAGGTTAGTGGTCACAAAGGAATTGATATTGGTGAGATGTTGGAGAAGTGCTTGTCTGATTGGGGGCTTAAAGATGTTTTTTCTGTCACTTTGCATAATGTTAGTGCCAACAAGGTAGCAATTGATTATTTGACCACTAGTATTGTTTCAATGACAAGGGAAGAAGAGAGAGCTAAGTACTTGCATGTAAGTATATGTATATGATTATTATTTTTTACTTCCTAGTTAGAATTGTGTTTATTAGTTATTACTTTGTACATAAATCTAATACTTGTATGAATCTATATCTTTTCAAGTAAGCTGTGCAGCTCATGTACTTGCACTTGTTGTAAAAGATGTTGTATGGGTCTACAACAAATCAATTGCAAGAATAAGGTCAGTCGTCAAGTATATAAAGGGTTCTCCATCTAGGTTGGCTAAGCTTAGGCATGGTGCAAATTTAGTTGGAATAGAGTCTAAGATAGAATTGATATTAGATGTTAAGACTAGATGGAACAACACATTCTTGATGCTAGAGGCTGCACTAGTGTTTGAAAGAGCTTTCACTAGGTTAGAAAAGTATGATAAGGAATATCAGAAGTTGTTTTATTTCCCCACTAAAGACAATGAGAAAGATTTACCCGATGCTAATGATTTTGATATTGATGTTAATGTTGGTGAAGAAGAAGAAGAATTTAGTGAAGAAGAACAACAAGAAGAAGATGATGTGAAAGGAAAGAAGAAGGCACAAAAGTAGTAGTAGAAGAAGAAGAAGAAGAAGAAGAAGAAGAAGAAGAAGGCTATAGTGAAGAAACCTGCTCCATGTCAAGAGGACTGGATCTTTGCCAGAGGCCTTGTGAAATGTTTGAAGGTATTCTTTGATGCCACTGTTGCATTTTCAGCCTCAACTAAGGTAACAACACATATATTCTTATGGAAATTAGTTCTCATTTATGAACAATTAGTTGAGTTTAGAGATAATGTAGATGAAAATCCTTTTATTGCAACTATGGATGCCAAAATGTTTAAGAAGTATAACAAATATTGGGGTGATTATGCAAAGATGAACTCTATAACTTTTTTTGCCATGTTGTTGGATCCTAGAGAGAAAGAAAAAGGACTAGAATTTGCTCTTGAGTGTTTGTATGGGAAGAAGTCTCCAAAGGTTGAACTTGTTATGAGGAGTGTGTTATTGGATTTTAAGATTCTATTTGAAGAATATAAGGATGTGTATTCAGTTCATGAGGAGGAGTCAAGTACTTCTATGTAGGGACAAGCCAAATCAGGGGTGAGTAAACCAGGGGCATGCCCAAGTCGTATGAAAGAGTTGATGTCAAGGAGTAAGAGGTTCAAGAGCAACCCAGATGATGATGTGGGAAAAACAGAGTTGGATAGATATTTGATAGACAAGTTTGAAGAAGGTGAAGGAGAAGATGGTGATGATGATAAGTTTTACTTATTGGGTTGGTGGAAGACCAACAGTAACAAGTATAAGATACTTGGACATATGGCTAAGGACATACTAGACATTCCTGTGTCTTCTGTTGCCTATGAATCTGCTTTTAGCACAGGAAAGCGAGTGTTAAGTCCTTGTAGAAGCTCTTTATCTACAAGGACAGTTGAGGCATTGCTTTGCACACAAAGCTGGCTAAGGAAGCCAATACAACTTGATCTTTTATGTGACTACATACCAGATGACGATGTCGAAGTTGAAGAAGGTAACATATTTTATTCACAAATTTCTTTTTCCTTGTTACTTTTTTATTAATAGTTACTAACTGCCTAACTTGCTGTTACTTTCTATTGCAGAGTTACTGGGTCCTATCAAAAATAATGCCACCACCAGTGCAGCCATGTAATAGATCTCCACAACCACTTCAGCCATGCTACAACTTCAACTAACTTTTTATTAGTTGTTAACTTTCTATTAGTTTTTGGTCAGTCATCAGTGTGTGTGTTTGTGCTACTGCTACTTGAGTACTTGTTATTTTGTTAAGACTTTGGTTGTTTGTCAGTTTGTGCGCTACTGCTACTTGTCAAGACTTTGGTTGTTTGGCACTTTGGTTTGCTAGTATAATTATTGCTACTTTGGGGTTGTTACTTTGTTCTTTGATTGAGATAATGCTTAATATATTGAAAAACAGGTAAAACAGGTACATAATCTTTTTGGAAAACTGACAGGGAAATCTGTCTGGAATTCTGACAGAAAAGAACCGATTGGAACCGGAACCGTACCTGGTACCGTATGTGTATCGAATGGTACCGGAACCGAGGTACAAGGTACAGGTACCGGTCCAAAATTTTGGAACCGAGGCTAGGGAGGTACAGGTACTCGGTCTTGGCAATAACCGAGCCGAACCGTATTGTGTGCACCCTTAGTGATAACTGATTTAACTTCTATTTATAATTTGGAGAATAAATGAACTATGAGTTAAAATAATCCTAAATAATTAATCGTAAAATAGAAATGCAAATAAGAATTCTAAACGAAATATAACCCAAACACATAACACTTTGCTCTAACATTAGAACAAAAATCCTTAAAAATTTAAACGGATACCAGGCCGGGCTGTTCGGGCAGGTACCAGGCCAGCCTTCTAAATTTTAGTGAAAGCCCCAGCCCTCCCATCTAAACTAATCAGGCCAGGACAGGCGGTCCGTGACGGACTGCAACAGGAAGGCTCATACGGGTACATGCAGTTTTATTTACACCCCTACCATTATGTTTCTACACCTTTCCATTCTCTTACTTTAGGACATCTAAGATTTACTAATTCAATTAGATTGTCACTTTAGTCCACTAGATAAGTATTGTGAATATCTACAACTTTGCACGAGAAGTCGAAGACTAATTCAGACCACAAAGGTCTAATTCTTGTTTAACAAGAAGAATGGCCCTAATCCCAAGTCTACTGAACCAACCCATTAACCTAAGGCCCAGTCCATTAGGCCAACAAACGGTCACTAACAGTCCCAGGTCTACTAACAGTCCACGTCAAGTCAAGTCCAGGGTCAATGGTCAAATGAGTCAAACATGAATCGGTCAATGATTCAACTCAGGTCAAGATAAGGAAACTCAGTCTACAGGACTGATTCAGGTGAGTCAGTTTAACATTTTACTCAGTTAGATTAACTGAGTCAGCTAAATAGGTAAGTCTGACATATGATTGGCAGGAACACTCAAGGCCAAAGCCTATGCAAAGGCCAAAAGCTAAACTGCACCACAGTAGTGCATCACAAGACTCAACTAAACTAAGCTCAAACTGAGCAAAATCTACCCTGCCATAGTTCAATTCCAACTCCATTTTAAACTACAATCTATTCTTAATCATTCAAAAATAATTCATAAGCAAACGTCGAAACTCAAATACAATTACAAACACTGTTTACCTACAATTGCAGTTCCAAGATTTCACAATCCACTAAACTGAATCGTCACCAGATTACCCAAACATCAATTCTCTGGAATTCTAGATATAACTAAGTTACAACTATATCTTCCGGTCTATCAGTTCAAATCCCAATTCAACTAGAACCATTACCAATTCAGTTAACTCAAACAATTCAGCACAGCTAAACTGCCACTGCATCTCTAGAACTATCAATTCAAACTTTCTTTACTTCTCAGTTATATTATCCTTTCTCAGAACCTTGTACTTCACCAGACCATAACCTCTGCAATATCTCAATTCCAACAATGTAACCTCCATTCATAAATCCCAATTCAAAGATCTACATCTACAGCTTAACACAACTATCACCATTCCTTTATCAACAGACCCCAATTGCATTTAAACTTCACCTGCACATTCATATCCCCTGCAACTTCAACAACACCACTACAACTCATAATTCTATACAATCACCCACACATTCCCTTGCACCTTACAGCACAACCACAGTTAACTCAGCTCAACACAATCAAATAAAACACAGCAGCATCATCACCATATCAGTTTATCACTACCAACTGTGGTTCAACTCCAAGCTATGGCCGCCAAACTGACTCACTGCTGATCAACTTCAACCACCACATACACCGGAACAATTGTATCACCAGACTCCATTTTGGTGCAACAACACCAGCAACATAAACAACAACACCATTCCCAAACCATTAACACCACTAAACTTCAAGTGCACATCTTGGATCATTCTCAGCACAACCAATCTCAACTATACTTCAAATTCAACAACACCTTTACTATCAACACCAATTATACTACAAACTCATTACATTTCATACAGTTCTTATAGAATCATTCTTGCTCAGTTCATTTAATATTTCAACTCAATTAAACTTGTAATCAAACTGAACCATCTATCAGTTAAGCTAACTTCAATTAAATCTCAAAACAACATCAACAAATAAAGAATTTCATCTCCATCACATACCCCATTTAAATATCATCATTTCATCCTCAATTATATGAAACAAAATGAAATAAGAGAACCCTTGATTACCTTATTCGATTCTTCTTGAATTGAATCAACACCTGAACTGACACCACCATCACCAACTGGTTTAATCCATTGTATTCTTCTTTTCTCGATGTCAGACTCCTAATTTTTGATCACCATCTTATATTCTCAGAAGACTCCAATTCAACTCTCAATTTTCAACACTGAAACCCTAATTCCCAAATTTGGGGAAGAACATGAGTAACTGAAATCAAAATTAAACTCATACAAACATTACTACTTCTTACCTGATCAAAACCCATCTCAAATAAATCTTCTAAATTATCAATTTCATCTTCTGGTTCTTCTTTTAACTCCTTATAAAACCCCAACTTTGGATTCATCTTCAAAACTACTTAATTTCAGCAATTAAACAACAACCCTATTATTCTTCATCTACCAACAATTCAGTTAACATAATAATTCCACACGAATCCAAAGATCGATCCACAAATCCTAACTTGGTTCCTCTGATTCTCTTTAGATACCAATTCTTCTTCGCCTCACAACAAATCGACATCAACATCACCACCAACAGTCACGTTATGATCTTTCCCACCTTTTCCAATCGAAGAAACACCGATTTGTTCTCTCGAATCTCAACCATGTGATGAACAGAGAAGAAGAACGAAAAGAAGAAGAAAGAGAAAGAAGAAGAAAAAATGTACAGGGGGTTAGTCGTGAGAGAGTTTGAGAGATTTTAATGTATTTAGGTTTTCTCCTGTTAGTCATGAGGGAGTTTGATGGAGTCTCTCAAAATCCCCGTTAGTCGTGGAGGAGTTTAGAGGAGTCTCCTAAACTCCCTAGAAAACACCTGTTAGTCGTTGGGGAGTTTAAAAAAAGCTCTTGAACTCCCTGTTAGTCAAAAAACCCTACAATACTAGGGAGTTGGTTGCTTTGGGGAGTTTGAAGGAGTTTTTAGTGTATTTTGGTCTCACAACAAATCTCTCAAAAGAGTAGAGATTTGGGAGGAGTTTGAGAATGTATAGCTTGAAAAGGGTCTCAGTGATTTTCTAATTTTGTTGTACTGTTACAGTAATCGAGCTAAGCGAGTATTTTCCTCTGCACCAATTACTAAGCAATATAGTTTAATATCTCTTAAGACAGCTGACGGGATCAACATTTTGATTCAAGGCCCTATCTCGTTCTCAGGAAAATGGGTTTTCTCCAGAGGTTGTTACTACTACTACTGTGTCTTTATTCTTCTTAGTTATGCCTTTTTGATTTGTCTTGTCTCATGTTGAAATGGAGTAATTTTAGTTTGTGCATATAAATTGTTCTGTAAATGACTAAATGCGTAAGCTTCGTAAACAAAAAAATCCATATGAGTTATGCTTTTTATGTCACAAGTGATGTTATGGATTACAACCTGCATTATTTTAGTCCTTTTTCGGTTATTAGTTTATTGCGAACAAATGCATTGGCAAGTCAATTTTGGTCCTTGTTGAGGAATATAGTATCTAACTATGGGTCATTGAAAGTTTGCATTGAGAACAGTATGTGCACATTGAGTATCAAATTACGATACCTGTTCTGGTATTAGAGGAATTTAGTATTATCTATTGATGGATACCTACACTATGAGCAGGTTTGCAGTCGTTTCATTGTGGGGTTTCCATTTGGCTGGGAGGATGTTGTTGATCAATGCTTGGACCAACATCTGCTGGTGATGGTGCTCCAGCTAGTATGTCTTCCTTTCCCGAGTCAAAAGAAGTGCCGACTTCTCTTTCCAACAAGAAGACGTTCACTAACATGAAAAGTGAAGAACCGGAAGCTCTTAGTTGCAGTTATGATACTGGTATGGATGAAGTTGTAAAAGATGCTTCAGTATCTACAAATTCTGATGTGAAAAATGCTGATCCAAATGAGGCCACTGTTGTTGTTCCAGTGGGCATCCTGAGAGTACAAAGTTGGCTAAAGCCAAAGGTGGAGTTAAAAAAGGTAAAGTAGGTCGGAAGAAGAAGGGAACAAATTCATGTTCTATTTCTGGGTCTGCTGGCTGTGGAGTTGTACAAGTCCATCTCAAAGAGGATATAGGTCATGTTTCTGAAGGAAAAATGGAAAGATCTGTGTCAGAAACGCCCATTGCAGCCAGTCATAGTGTGCAAGAAAGATCTGGAAGTTGCAATTCTAGCACAACCAGGACCACGGCTATCTCACTCTCCTTCGCTGCAGTTTCCTGCCACTCCAGACCTTGAATTTCTCCTTCTTGATGCGACACCGACACACACAATCAGCTCCAGCCCCCATATCTCAGCACACAGCACTGCTGCATTCCATTGTTCTCTGTTAAGCTTCATTCCATCACCGCCAACATCGAACTCATTTCAGTCCCTTGTTTCGCACCACCACCACCATCACCAGTACCATTTAGTTCAAGCAACATCATCTCAATTCTTTCCCTGCTGTAACTATAACCACCTGCAAGTCAGGTTCAATACCAGACTCGTCTCTGCTTTAATCAGTTAGCATCCATTCCCTTCCGGCAACACTCATACCCATTTCATACAACTGTAGCTCAATTCCATTCTAGACCTTGTTCACCATTGCCATGATCAGCTGCACATTCACCATCTCATTCTCTATAGTTGATTCCGCCTTACCTGACTGTCACCACCAATACCCACAGCCATCTCTGGCAGCAATATCAAACTGCAGCACCATCTACACTGACTCTCACAATACTCCTGCTCTTGACTGCAATCCCAGTTCAACATCAAGCTTAATACCGCCACCAACTGATCAAACATTCAACACACATTCCATTTCCAGCTCATCCTACCAGTTCAGACTTGCAATCTCCCATGGCCTCACTGCAACTTCACTTCCATACCCGCTTCAGTTCGTCGCCATACTGCATCTCCATTATCTCAGGTCATCACCAAACTCATCAATCGAACCCATTTGTTATCTCAGTACATTCCCTCTTCAGACACAACCACAGACTCAAGCTTTCAATAGTTGTGCTGTGAACAGAACAACCTACTTCCCTGCAATGCACAGACTCAACACATCTGCAATCTCCATAACCAGCTGCTGCAAAAACACCAACTTCTCTTCCCTGCAACCTCAGACAACTCCCATCTCAGTCCATTCCTTTCTTATCCAACTGCAAACGCACAACTGCAAGGCACAGGTTCAGCTCGTTACAATCCACCAACTTCAGACCAATACCACAGGTTTAGCTCCATAATTTCTACATCATTCCTTCCCTCGACATCAGCATTTCAAATTCTTCTTAACGACACCAACACTGCCTGAATTCAACCAACAGTACCTTCAGCTTCTTATTTTCTTTGTGGCTTCTTGTATCTTCTTTTCCCTGCAAATGAAATTAGAGCACTGGGAAAACCCATCTATGTTTTATGCACCCATTCCAACCTAGTAATGAAATAGAAGTAGAGAAAATGACGGCAGCTGCATGTGAAGATGATCATAAAAATCCGGCACTGAAATTGAGCTCAGCTCCCTTTTATTGTTTCTTAAAAGAGAATGAGTTAGGAGTGAACTCTCTCAAACTCCCCCAAACTCCCTCTAATAAACTCTCTCAAACTCCCTACACTCCCCCAAACTCCCTGAACTCAAGAACACCAAACTCTCTCAAACTCCCTACACTCTCTCAAACTCTCTTAAAATTCCTGAGATTTAAAATACATTCAACTCCCCCAAAATCACTTGAGGACTAACCCCCTCGTATTCTTCTCGATCTGTTTGTGGAGATAAGGCCAAGGAAAAATGATAAGGGGTACACACCCAAATGATATGGGAAGCCCAGGTCGGCTAAGTTTCAAAATCACTATTTTTCCCTTCAATTAAATCCGATGATATCTTCTTCGTCCGATATTCGAATGACACGTTCGAGTAGTCCGTTATGCATAACTTCTCGAGTTCCGTCTAACGGTACTAGTTTCGTTTCTATATCGTTGTTAGATGAATTTCTAATAATTAACTTTCGAGTTACACTAATCGAGTAATTAGCGGCTAAGACGTCTCTTGACTAGTCTAATAGCGTTGACGAGCTTGAGGGTCTTTACATTCTCCCCACCTTATACATTTTCGTCCTAGAAAATCAAACCATCCTTCTGGTCTTCAAAAACTCCCCAGCTTATAAATTAATCCCATCTCTTGTCTAAGCGCAAACAACATAAAACAAACCACAAACCTATATGGCTTTTCTACAACTAAAATCTAAAATTTGTAGCTTTAGGTTCAAGTACACTTGATTTAGATTCTATCAAATAGGGAAGTCTAAGTTTCTTAAACTAATTTCTACTTTATAAGATGTTAACTTCAAGGAAGATTCCTACAAGTCTTTCCAAGTGAAATTGAAATTTCGGTTTCTAAAATAGTTATAACATACTTCTATGATCAGTCATCTCTGAATGCAGTTTCCCTGTCAAGGTTGGCCAGTCCCAACAATGCTTTCCTACGAACAGAGAAAACATAACCTTCAGTATTCTCCAGTGCTAGATTAACTAAGTATTAATTTATTAAGATTAGTTACTATTTAAACTTCTATCGTAATTGGTGTAATTCTGATAAATTTATTTCGTAAAATATATAAATAGTTCACATCATTTCAAACAATTTAGTCATCTGAATTTTATTTATTTATTCATTTATTTTTATTATTATTATTTCTTTAATTTTACCAATATAAGTAATCTTAATTCGATTTTACTACAATTTATAATATTTCACAATTTTAACTTTACTGTAATACTATATATATAAAATTTTCCAATATTATCTATTATAAATTTACTACCATCCTAATTATTCGCATATTATTATCAATTGTATTATCATTTCACTATTCTTAAGTTGATAGTCCAGTTGTATACTAAGCCTTAATCTTCTAAACATAACTCTACGTTCACGTAAAAATTGATATAATAGATTTTATTTATTCATATTGAATCTGTATGCTATATCTTGTTAGATATTGGCTTTGGTAATTTAATATGGTCTAAATTTGAGTCTACATAAAGTTATAATATATCCTAATAGTCTTTAAATTTTGCTATTAGTGTAAAGTATCCTATTAATATACGAATTTATTTTATTTTAATTATAATATTACACTAAGTATCTGAATAGTATTATTACTGTTTCATGTATATTTGTTTCATTTTAAAGAATTACTATATCATTTGCTAGACTAAAAGTAATTTCGGTACAAGATTACTAACAAGTTGAGTCTTTTTATTTATATACTATATCCTCACTTTCTTAAGTCTAACGCTTAATAAGTATTATATTAATTATCTAGTTTAGACGCAAACATATATTTCTAATTTGTCATTTGTTTAATTTACAAAATTTAACCGTAGATGAACGTTATTAATTTTTTTCCATAACTATTTAATCATAATTATTATTTTTATCGTTTTATATTCTTATCGAAATTTTCGTTAAGTTAAGTTCAAGATGATACTAATTGATAAATGCTAACACTACTTTCTTTAAATTTATTATTACTATTATTTTCATCTATAATAATTATTATATTTTTATTACTAACATTGACAGTTGAACTATTATTCTAACTACTCTTACAAATATTATAAAGTCCCAACAATATTATTAACATTTACGTCAAGGTACTCAATAAATTGTATGTGACTTTCAGGATCTAACAAAAATGTTAATCTCACTATTTTACTAATATTGGATTGTGTACGTGTTCATATTTTTTTAGACTAATTATTCTTTAAATCTTTATTAGCTAAAATTATTGGTGTACCCTACAATTTTTACTTCATTACACATGCAAACAACCAAACAAACAAACAAATCAATCAATCAAATAATTCTTTTAATGATTGATAGTTTTTAGTGATTAAGATTTATCTCACAAACCCAACCCAGTTCTACACTAATCTATTTCACTAACTGGCACTGGCTATTTCTATCTTTTCCCATATAAGATCTAATAGTGAGCTCTGATACCAATACTGTAGCGCCCCCAAAGCTAGCAGCTGACTAATCCAATAGCTTAACTAAATAAAGAGGCACTACGAATCTAATTCAAATACTTAAACATTCAATTAAGAAATTGAATACAAAACATAACCCATAACTGGCGCCGCTCAGAAATATATAAATACAAGAACTTCTCTCAAATGATACATATATAAAATAGTCATTTGGTTAACAAATATAATATGCAACATCATAAACATAAACGAAGTTAACCAACTAATGAAATCAACTCCTTGAAGCTTTCACTGTGCAATTCTGATCTGTCTCTGAAACTGAAAGTGGGAATGGGTGAGCACATCATCCCTAAAAGAGGTGCCCAGCAGGAATAACATTTAACTATAAAGAAATCATGGAAAGACATGGAAAACAATACATGCTTTCCCAAACAATAAAAGTGGCCAAGTCACTGTAACAAACAAACATGTATATGGACAAACACCTTCTTCAAGCAATGTATACTATGGTTGTGCAATTCCGAACTCGCAAATCCACACCTAATCATAAATATTGATGTTGACAATTCCGAACTTGCAAACTGCCGACCAATATATCATAAAAGCTCTAGGTATAAATGTGAAGGAGCGTATCCTATATACCACAGGTGGAAATTCTTATTTCCCGTAACAATTCATATTGACATTCAAACATTACAAGTCCTTTCAAAACCATTGAAAGATTAAAAGAATCAACAGAACTATCGTAATACATACTAAACAAAGCATGGAATGCACAGACAGTAAATACATGAGTTTGTAAAACATAAACTTTTGTAAAAGAATCAACAATAGTTTCAAAAGAGTAAAAAGTATTCCCACCTCTTTTGATGACAAGCCACGCCTACCTCGAGATCCACGATTCACTGGTTCATCCTTTGAATCGAGCATTGTTAATAAGGACTGGTTGTTCATCATCCAAGCACTCTAAGAGTTTAGCCAAAAGGCTCACACAAGGCTCATAACATAGTTTCATACAATTCTCTAATTATAAGTTTAGTGAACTATCGAATGGTTCTAAGCCTGTTATGTTTCTACACCTTTCCATTCTCTTACTTTAGCACATCTAAGGTTTACTAATTCAATTAAATTGTCTCTCTAGTCCACTAGATAAGTCTTGTGAATATCTACAACTTTGCAGGAGAAGTCGAAGACTAATTCAGACCATAAAGGTCTAATTCTTGTTTAATAAGAAGAATGTCCCTAAGCCCAAGTCTACTGAACCAACCCATTAACCTAAGGCCCAGTCCATTAGGCCAACAAACGGTCACTTACAGTCACAGGTCTACTAACAGTCCACGTCAAGTCAATCCCAGGGTCAATGGTCAAATGAGTCAAACGAATCGATCAATGATTCAACTCAGGTCAAGATAAGGAAACTGAGTGAGTTAACTCAGTCTACAAGACTAATTCAGGTGAGTCAGTTTCACATTTTAGTCAGTTAGATTAACTGAGTCAGCTAAATAGGTAAGTCTGACATCTGACTGGCAGGAACACTCAAGGCCAAAGGCTATGCAAAGGCCAAAAGCTAAACTGCACCACAGTAGTGCATCACAAGACTCAACTAAACTAAGCTCCAACTGAGCAACCAATCTTCTCTTTTATAGTTCAATTCCAACTCCATTTTAAACTAAAATCTATTCTTAATAATTCAAAAATAATTCATAAGCAAACGTCAAAACTCAAATACAATTACAAACACTGGTTACCTGCAATTGCAGTTCCAAGCTTTCACAATCCACTAAACTGAATCATCACCAGATTACCCAAACATCAATTCTCTGCAATCCGATATAACTAACTTACAACTATTACTTCCGGTATATCACTTCAAATCCCAATTCAACTAGAACCATTACCAATTCAGTTAACTCAAACAATTCAGCACAGCTAAACTGCCACTGCATCTCTAAAACTATCAATTCAACCTTTCTTTACTTCTCAGTTTCATTATCCTTCCTCAGAACCTTGTACTTCACCAGACCATAACCTCTGCAACATCTCAATTCCAACATCGTAACCTCCATTCATAAATCCCAATTCAAAGATCTACATCTGCAGCTTAACACAACTATCACCATTCCTTTATCAACAGACCCCAATTGCATTTGAATTCCACCTTCACATTCATATCCCCTGCAACTTCAACAACACCACTACAACTCATAATTTTATACAATCGTCCACACATTCCCTTGCACCTTACAGCACCACCACAGTTAACTCAGCTCAACACAATCAAATAAAATACAACATCATCATCACCATATCAGTTTATTACTACCAACTGTGGTTCAACTCCAAGCTGTGGCCACCAAACTGACTCACTGCTGATCAACTTCAACCACCACATACACTGCAACAATCATATCACCAGACTCCATTTTTGTGCAACAACACCAGTAACTGAAACAACAACACCATTCCCAAACCATTAGCACCACTAAACTTCAAGTGCACATCTTGGATCATTCTCAGCACAACCAATCTCAACTATACTTCAAATTCAACAACACCTTTACTATCAACACCATTTCTACTACAAACTCATTATATTGCATACAATTCTTATAGAATCATTCTTGCTCAGTTCATTTAATATTTCAACTCAATTAAACTTGTAATCAAACTGAACCATCTATCAGTTAAGATAACTTCAATTAAATCTCAAAACAACATCAACAGATAAACAATTTCATCTCCATCACATACCCCATTTAAATATCATCATTTCATCCTCAATTATATGAAACAAAATGAAATAAGAGATCCCTTGATTATCTTATTCGATTCTTCTTGAATTGAATCAACACCTGAACTGACACCACCATCACCAACTGGTTTACTCCATTGTATTCTTCTTTTCTCGATGTCAGACTCCTAATTTTTATCACCATCTTCTATTATCAGAAGACTACAATTCAATTATCTATTCTCAATTGCGAAACTCTAATTCCCAAATTTGGGGAAGAACATGAGTAACTGAAATCGAAATTAAACTCGTACAAACATTATTACTTCTTACCTGATCAAAACCCATCTCAAATCAATCTTCTAAATTATCAATTTCATCTTTTGGTTCTTCTTTTAACTCCTTATAAAACCCCAACTTTGGACTCATCTTCAAAACTAATTAATCTCAGCAATTAAACAACAACCCTGTTATTCTTCATCTACCAAAAATTCAGTTAACATAATAATTCCACACGAATCCAAAGATCGATCCACAAATCCTAACTTGGTTCCCATGATTCTCTTTAGATACCAATTCTTCTTCACCTCACAACAAATCGACATCAACATCACCACCAACAGTCACGTTATGATCTTTACCCCCTTTTCCAATCGAAGCAACACCGATTTTTTCTCTCGAATCTCAACCAGGTGATGAACAAAGAAGAAGAAGAAGAAGAAGAAGAAGAAGAAAGAAATGTATTCTTCTCGTTCTGTTTTGGAGATAAGGCCAAGGACAAATGATAAGGGGTACATACCCAGATGATATGGGAAGCCCAGGTCGGATAAGTTGCAAAATCACTATTTTTCCCTTCAATTAAATCTGATGATATCTTCTTCGTCCGATATCCGAACGACACGTTCGAGTAGTCCGTTCTGCATAACTTCTCGAGTTCCATCTAACTGTACTAGTTTCGTTTCTAGATCGTTGTTAGATTAATTTCTAATAATTAAAGTTCGAGTTACACTAATCAAGTAATTAGCGGCTAAGACGTCTCTTGACTAGTCTAATAGAGTTGACGAGCTTGAGGGTCTTTACACATGTTCACCTTGATTTATCAAAAGACAGACAAAAACTCTTGGGTATTTCTGCGGGAGACAGATTTATTCAATCCTATAGACTTTTCTGTGTGAGACAGATTTGTCGATCAAGTCTTCGACTTTGGGTCATAGCAACTCTTAGTTGTGGGTGAGATCATCTAAGGGAATCAAGTGCATAGTATCCTGCTGGGATCAGAGACGTAAGGAGCGCAACTGTACCTTAAATCAGGTGAGATCGGTTAGGGTTCTACTACAGTCCAGTCTGAAGTTAATTGGTAGTAGGCTAGTGTCTGTAGCGGCTTAATACAGTGTGGTGTTCAATCTGGACTAGGTCCCGGGGTTTTTCTGCATTTGCGGTTTCCTCGTTAAAAAAATTCTGGTGTCTGTGTTATTTCTTTTCCGCATTATGTTTTGTTATATAATTGAAATATCACAGGTTGTGCGTTAAAATCAATCAATTATAATATCCAACCTTTGGTTGTTGATTTACATTGATTGATACTTGAAAATTGGTCTTTGGTGCCGTTCAAGTAATTCCTCTTATATTCAATCAGGCTCGCAGATTCTATTTGCTGATTGCAGATTGAATTCAGAGTTAGAGATATTATACTCTTTGATATACTTTAATCTAGATTGAGTCTGACTGTCTAGTTGATTCTCTAGAAAGTGTATTGGAGTAAGTCCTCTCAGATTTCCAAGTGAATTGTTGGGTGGTTGTTAGACCCCCGCATTTTCAATTGGTATCAGAGCATGAAAGCATATTAAAGACCTCATAAGTCTGTGTTTGTAGCGATCTGATATGGAAAAAGGTGTTATCTCTATAAACGTGCCACCAGTCTTCGATAACTCTAATTACTTATGGTGGAAAATTTCTATGCGTGCCTTTATTCAAGCGCGTGATTTTCAATCATGGGTTTATGTAGTTAATGGCTATGATTCTCCCGTTGTGGCAGTAGGGAATGTGAACGTTCTAAATAATATTGGTGAATACAATGATACCGAGATACTTACTGCAAAGCAAAACTCCGACGGTTTGAATGCCATCATACATGCCATTACCCCAGATCTTCAGCACCATGTGACTATGTGCTCTAGGTCTAAAGATGCTTGGGATATCTTAGAAACTGTATTCAAAGGTAATACCAGCGAAAACGAAGCTAGGCTTCAAAACCTTAATTCCGGTTGGGAAAACCTTCGTATGGCAGATGAAGATTCATTTGATGAGTTTAATCACAAAGTGTATGAAATTGTTAATGCATCTTTTGCATTGGGTAAGACTATTTCTGAAAAGGACATTGTGATAAAAATTCTCAGATCGCTGCCATCTAGATACGATTCTAAGAAGCATGCCATCGTTGAGGGAAATAACCTTGATACTCTTTCCAGAAGTACTCTTATGGGAAATATTAAATTACTTGACCTTGATCAGAATACAGTCAGAACCCCCGCGTTCAATGTTGTGACCATCGCAAGTAACGCTTCTACCTTGTCATGGGATGATGAATATTGTCCTAATCACGTTGATTTTAATAAATCACTGATTTCACAAAAGATCAAGGACATGGTAAAGAAAATAAAAGGATCCGAGAGATAATCTTCTCTCTCTATTTCTTATGATGATCCAAGTCAAGAAGAACCTCAGTGTTCCAATACCTTTCACACTGTTGAAGTGAGTATAGAAAGTTCAGCCTTTTCGGCAGAAGCTCCATGTAACTCAATTTCCAGTGAATACGAGTCGGACACTGAAATCCTAGAATTTCTGAATAAATATGAAGGAATTCATCAGGAGAATATTCAACTGAAATAATTGTTGAATAAACTTGAATCATCACTGCATGTGAAGACTCATGAGATTGAATGTCTTAATGATGAATTCACCTGAACCCTATTTCTAAAAGAAAAAGAGATCAATTCTCTCAAGTGTGACCTGCAAAGGTTGTCAGGAAGCTCATACAAAATCTCAGCAATGTTATTTGGTCAAAAGGCTTTTGGAAACACACAAGGTTTAGAGTTCAAAAGTAAGACTATATGCACAACAAAATCAACCAGTTCTGGAACAAAAGATTCTGAGCGTTGTGATAAACATGAGTCATCTTCACAAAGCAAGCTTCCTCTGCTCTGCTACTTTTGTGGATATACAAGTCATGTTCAAAGTAAGTGTTGGATATTCAAGAGGAACTGTAAAAGAATTACCAAACTTCAAAATAACATGCAAAAGATGAATCTGACCCTGGGGAATTAGTCAGAGATACCTGAGCACAAGAAGAAATCAAAAAGAATCAGAGATAAACGAGGTAAGTCGTTTTACTCAACTAACCTTTAAACGTCATTTGGTGACACAAGATGTGAACACTCTATTCACTCTATTACTATTTAAATTATAGTAATAGATTGTATCCTTATTCTTTGGACTTGAAAAATAAGGATTACTTCAAGGTTGGTTCAAGTCTTGTAAATCTTTTGTTGATTTTTCTGTTCCATTTTGAGGTAGTAAATATCTTCTTGTTAAAAAGTGATAATGGATCATGAACCGTAAAGACTTTTTCAGGGTTCTTTAGGGTTTTACTATCCTAGAGTCTATTTATTACTGCTCTTTACCTTCTTCTCTAAAGATACAATCTCATGGCCCTTATAACTAGAGGTACCACCAACAGAGATGCTATAGAAGCAGTTAATGTGTATCTATGTGAAGGAATTTCTTCTTCAAGGAAAAGGAAGGCAAAGAACACAAATGATGATCTAGGTTCCTCCTCTAACTTCATATTGTCTGTTTGTCATTCTGATAATAACTTTAGGTATATGGTAAAGGATTTCATCGGGAAAAGAAATGATTTAAAATCTCGAATCATTTCTTTTATAAGAGATATCTCTCACTGTGAACAAATGTTGTCTCTAACAAAGAACACCTTGAGTGAACTGAAAAGAGAACTTAGTGAGCTAACTGATATTTCTGAAGATTCGGAGGAATTAAATGATTCCACTATCAATGGTTTTTTCAATAATGAGAAGGAATTCTCTGTAGATGCCCTAAGAAAGATCTACAATGTCTAGTAATTTTGGTTTTTAGAAGAATCACTAGGGTTTGGAATAGCCATTATTGTGATTACACATAGCTATGTCCAACGATTTTCATCTTCATTGTTTTTAGATTTATTTATTTAAATTCTAAAGTATTTTTTTTTTTGAAGATGATTTTTGCAATTTTAATCTTTATGATTTTATATATTGCAAATTGTTATGGGATATGTTGTTTACGTCTGTGAACCTGTGACTGTCCCATACTTGTTCAAAAGTTATCTATATTATGTCGATATGAATATATTGATAAAAGATAGAATGAACTTTTGACATTACAAAAGTTAAAGCCTTTTATGTCATGTTTTGATAAAAATAAAGGATAAAACTTTTGTTTACAAGGATTAAGTCTATTATATGTCATTATGAAAATAATGACGAAAAATATAATGAATCCTTGTTTATTCTGCAGTATTTGGTCCATTTCTGATCCACAATCTTTGTGCACATAATGTGTTGTTCCATAAGGTTTCTTATGTTGAGAACAATCGACTGAGTTGTTCATTCTTATGATTAACTTATTTGATGCTCCGTAAGGTTCCATATGTCGAACATGATCAACTAAATTAATTATTCTCTTTTGGTTATTTTAGTTGCTGCTCAGTAAGTTTGCTTATGTAGAGCATGACCAATTAAATTGATCGCTTTTTGTGGTTAATTTGGTTGTGTATTCCAATTGAATTAATCATGGGTTTTCTTGTGATTAATTTTGTTGTTATTTTTCGATTGAACTAACTATGGGTTTTCTTGTGGTTATTTCAATTGAATTTTTTGGATACAAATTCATGTTTTCATGTGATTTGTTGTCCAAAGAAATCCTTCTTTTATTGTAAAAGTAAGGTCGTCTTTGTTGTTCCTTCGGGGATGACATTTTATGGAGGAGAGTTCTTTTGAACTTGTGCTTAATTGCCAAATCTTTGTTGGGAGTGCGGCTGTGGAATTTTTAGGGGTTATCTTGTATCTTCATTAACTCCTTGACGAATGCATTTAGCTTCGGCTTTATGATGGCATCTAAATTTTTTGGTATGTTAATACACCTTTTGGTCATGATGTATCTCCATGGAAATTTCATTAGGATCCCACTAATTTTCGTACCTTTACCAATTTTTTGACAAAAAGGGGGAGAATTAATGTGTAGTTCACACTAAAAATACATATGGTTTACGGATCATTATGTAAGGGGGAGTGGTTTTCATGTTGAGATATGTATTGACTAAGGGGGAGTGATGCATATCACCATAGTGTTGTTGTCAAAGTTGTGATACAATTGAACTTTGATGGTGTATAATAATACTATGACATTGTATAACAATGATTGAGAGCATTTTGTTTTCTCATTGTTATAGCTACGGATCTTCAACAATTGTGACGCTGAACTTACAACCTTTAGAATCATGGAGTACTTGGAAGTGACGAAGATTTCGAGTCGCGTTGAAGATGCCAAGGAGATCAAGCATGTGGATAAGAAGCTACATTTTTTTTATCTTGTTTGTAATCCATATGTATTGATAGTTTTGTCACTAAAATTGACAAAGGGGAAGAAACTCACAGGCGTTGCTATCTCAAGCATGTTTGTCAATGTTAGTGATCAAAACTATAAGTCTTGATTTCTAGCCTATTTGTAGATGTCTCGGACTAGGACATAGATAGTGTAGTTGAGCTTAAATTTCTCGACGTTCATCTCTTGAAGACGAAGAACTACTAAGGGGAGCTTGTGGAACTTCTTCGACAAAAGGTATGTGGAGACTTGAACTTATCTATCACTTGGAAAGTCTATTTCTACTATCTCTTATATTGAGACATAAGTCGTGTTACGATATAGTTTTCTCTTTACACATTTGAGATTTCGAGCTGAGTATATCTCGTTTACATATTTATCGAAATATGTGTTGGTAAGCTTTCGCTTCGACCAAATTCATCTTATATCATGAGAAAATTTCCGAGTAACATCTTACATGGTTTGTGTGATACAATCATTTGGTGTAAGACTTGGAAGGTCCGAATAATGATTATTTAAATATCTTAAAATTGCTTTGATGCTAATGGTGTGTGAAAACGGCTATCGAAATTATAGAATAATGTTTCAATGCTTGAAATAAAGAGTTGAAGAATTAACCATCTTTGGATATAAACATATATAGTGTGTTTGCACATTAGTGTATAAGTCCATAAACCGGAAGCCAAGGGTATGCATATGTGTGTATACAAAATTGGTGAAGGAGACAGGTTAAGTATGCGTACATGTACGCATACTGGAGGAAGTTCTCGAACCGAGAATTTCTGCTGAGTTTGGTTTTGGAAAATTTCTTAACTAGTCACCTTCGGGTTCGCATACTGGCGGAAGTTTTTGAACCGCAAATTTCTGCTGAGTTTGGAAACTTTACAAACTCAAAATCGGTTTCTTAATTACGCATACCCGTACGCATACTTGAGCTGGTTACTTTGTCAAATCGGTCAAGTCCATGAACTTAAATATTTAAATCATAAGGAATGTATCTTTGCAAACCGTGGCTATAATTTTCATGATTGATTCAAGTGAATCAAACCGATTTGATTTCAATTGTGTTTTCTAAACAATTGAACAACTCTTTAACTAGTTTCATTTGAGTCATTTGAACTAGTTATGGTTAAGATGAATAAGGTTGATATGAGATTAATCATATGGCTAACCTCAGTTAACTATTTGTGAACCAACATGGTGTACACGTTTAGGTACGATTACATAAACCTAAATGAGGGTACATTTCATTTGTGTGTAACAATCTAAGTTCGATCAAACGGTTGAAAGATATTAGCTTGGTTGAATCAGGTTTTTCATCTAACAGTGAATATTGAATGCTTTGTTACCAAGGTAACTTGGATTGCAAACCCTGATTTGAAAACTATATAAAGGAGAACTCTAGAAACTGGAAAACCTAATCCCCACACCTCCTGTGTGTTACTAGTTGCATAACTAGAGTCGATTCTCCTTTAACCTTAGGTTTCTTCTCGAGACCCTATAGGTTAACGACTTCAAGACTTCATTGGGATTGTGAAGCCAGACCCAACTATTATCTTTGTAGTTGCGTGATCTGATCCTGCTGTTTCTATCGTGTTGAGTGCAATTGAAATAATTGGCTCGAGATTTTATATCTCCGATAGGCAAGATAGAAAAGTAATCACAAAAAAACTTCGTCTCATCGTTTGTGATTCCACAATAACTTGTTTCGCTAGTCGATTAAGTTTATTGTGAGGTGATTGATAATACTAGGATATTCTTCGGGGATATAAGTCCGGTTTATCAATTGGTTCCTATTCACCTTGATTTATCAAAAGACGGAACAAAAAACTTGGGTATTTCTGTGGGAGACAGGTTTATTCAATCTTATAGTCTTTTCTGTGTGAGACAGATTTGTCTATCAAGTCTTTGACTTTGGGTCGTATCAACTCTTAGTTGTGGGTGAGATCAGCTAAGGGAATCAAGTGCGTAGTATCCTGCTGGTATCAGATACGTAAGGAGCGCAATTGTACCTTGCATCAGTGTGAGATTGATTAGGGTTCAACTACAGTCCAGTCCGAAGTTAATTGGTAGTAGGCTAGTGTCTGTAGCGGCTTAATACAGTGTGGTGTTCAATCTGGACTAGGTCCCGGGTTTTTTTTGCATTTGCAGTTTCCTCGTTAACAAAATTATGGTGTCTGTGTTATTTCTTTTCCACATTATATTTTTTTATATAATTGAAATATCACAGGTTGTGCGTTAATATCAATGAATTAGAATATCCAACCTTTGGTTGTTGATTTAGATTGATTGATACTTGAACATTGGTCTTTAGTACCGTTCAAGTAACTCCTCTTATATTCAATTAGGCTCGCAGATTTATATTTGCTGATTGCGGATTGAATTAAGAGTTAGAAATATCATACTCTTTGATATACTTTAATTTAGATTGAGTCTGACTGTCTAGTTGATACTCTAGAAAGTGTATTGGAGTAAGTCCTCTCATATTGCCGAACGAATTGTTGGGTATGGTTGTTAGACCCCCGTATTTTCACATTCCATGTTGTAATACTACCAGGCGGTAAGTAATATAACCAATCTTTAGCTGCATCGAGTAAAGAGAAAGGAAAAGCACACAACATTCTTTCATCTGCATTTTCCCCATTAGGTAGCATGTTTGTTATCAACCATTGAAACTCCATAAGATGCTTGTTCGGATCATCCCATGCACATCCATGGAACTTTGGTATTTGACTGATCAACCCTGGCTTGGTATCAAAAGTGGAAGTTGCTTCAATACACCAATGTTGTTGATCCAACTTCTGAGAAGCAAGATCCTTGAGTGTACGATTTTCATTGCCCATTGCTTCCCTCGGTCTATATTTTAGTAAGGTACCTAAAACATAATTCTCAAAACGGAATTAACAACTAGAATAAAAATAAAAAACCAAAATAGAGTAACAACCTTCCTCCCCGACAGCGGCGCCAAAATTTGATCGCGGTCGTATGCGTCAAAAATAATTTCACTTTCTTACTTACAAATAATATGGATTAAGTATATGATAAGAAAGAGTTCGTTCCACGGGAGGCGTTTGTTGTTATGCAAATTTTAGTTTCTTAGTAACCAAGGGGAGATTTTGATTTTATCAAAGAAATAAAATAAAGCAAAACAAATAAAAAAAATTGAATTAAGGAGAAGATATTGGTCACGAGATAGTATCATTCACAAACATATATTTATCAAGGAGTTTATAAAGATACAAGATAACTCCTATAATATTCCACAGTCGCACTCCCCACAAAGATTTGGCAATTAAGCACAAGTTCAATTAAGAACCCTCCCCCATAAAATGTCATTCTCGAAAGAACAAAAAAGAGCGACCTTACTTTTACGAGAAAAGAAGAATTTTTTTGGAAATTTTGATACTAAAAAGAAAAAAAACTACTACAACTAGAAACAAATGTAGAATTGAAACAATACTCCACTGAAACTCCAAGATTTTATTGCCTAAAAGATATCGATAGATCCAGGGGCAAGAAAAAATCTAGAAATCTAATGAACCAAAACAACACCAATAGACTGATGTAAGTGCTGAAACGTAGCAGTATCTAGAGGTTTGGTGAGAATATCAGCCAATTGTTGTTCGGAAGGAACAAATTCCATATTAATGATACCATTTTTATAAAGATCTATAATAAAATGATATCTGATGTCGATGTGCTTAGTTCTTGAGTGCTCAACAGGATTCTCAGTGATGTGAACCGCGTTTGAATTATCAGAAAAGATCTTCATTATTCCAGTGTCAATTCCATAATCAGCAAGCGTTTGTTTCATCCATAGAAGTTGAGTATAACATGAACCTGCAGCAATATGTTATGATTCACATGTTGAAAGGGATTGTGATTTTTGTTTCTTGTTATGCCAAGCCACAAGATTCAAACCTACATACTGGAAACCCCCATATATACTCTTTATGTCTTCCACACATCCTGCCCAATCAGCATCTGAATAGGTAGTAAGATCAGTGTTAGTATTAAAAGTATAAGATAAACCATACCTGATAGTGTGTTGAATGTATCACATGATCCTTTTTGCAGCTGAAAGATGAGACTCCTTTGGATTAGTCTGAAACCTAGCACAACAACCAACACTAAAAGCAATATCAGGTCTAGTAGTTGTAAGATACAAAAGACTTCCAATGATAGATCGATAGAGTTTTTGATTTACATTAATTCATTTCTCATCCCGATGCAGTTTACCAGTGGTGGGCATACGGGTCAGCTTTGGGGTTGACTTATCAAGACCGAACCTTGTAACAAGATCCTTAGAATATTTTTCTTCAGATAAGTAAATTTCATCCTTGTGTTGTTCAATTTGTAATCCTTAAAAATAATTTTAATTCACCAACATTGCTCATTTCAAATTTCTTTCCAAGAGAGACTTGAAAATCTTTCGCAAGTTTCTCGGAAGTTGATCCATAGATGATATCATCTACATAAACTTGAGCAGTGACCACATCTTTCCCACTCCATATGGCAAACAATGTTTTATCAGCTCCACCTCTCGAAAAACCTTTCCTAAGAAGAGAAGTGATTAGTTTTTCGAACCAGGCACGAGGTGCTTGTTTTAATCCATATAATGCCTTTTTGATATTAAAGACATGATCTGGAAATTCCGGACTTTCAAATCCTTTAGGTTGAGCAACATAGACCTCTTCCTTTAAACACCCGTTTAAGAATGCGTATTTTACGTCCATTTGAAATAGATTAATATTGAGAAAACAAGCATGAGCTAATAACAAACGAATGGACTCGAGGCGTTCCACACGAGCAAAGGTTTCGTCAAAGTCGATCCCTTCAATCTGTGAATATCCCCAAGCAACAAGTCTGGCTTTATTACTGACAATGGTGCCAAATTCGTCTGACTTGTTCTTGAATATCCATTTGGTACCACCAATATTGATATTGGAGGGACAAGGTACGAGCTCCCATACATCTTGCCTTTGAAATTGATTTAACTCTTCATAGGGATTACTAAGAGCTTCATCAAAAAAATTCGGTTCTACTTGCGATAGATAACAACCAAAATTGCAAATATTTTGAAGTTGTCCTCTCGTATAAGCAGTAAAATCTTTTCCACCAATAATAATGTTAGTATCATGATTCCTTTGAACCCAGAGGTGCCGAGGAAGAGCACGTTTTTGTTCAACAGGAATAGCCTGACTAGGGATTTTTTCCTCGTCACTAGAAACGTCAGGATCAAAAACTGTATGAACGACATCTACTGATTCTGGGATTTCTTTGATTTTCTTAATTGTCTCAGTTGGAGGAAATTCAACAGGAGAGTCATCATGACGAAAATTGCTTACATAATCAATGATAACATTTGTTGATTCCATCATAACTTGGGTTTTGAGATTAATTACTCGAAAACCACGACTTTCGGATACATAGCCAAGAAAGATACCTTCATCGCTTATAAAATCAAATTCCCCTTTCTGTTATCGATCTTTCAGAATATAGCACTTACTTCCAAACACTCTGAGATAATGTAAGTTGGGCTTATTACCGTACCACAACTCATAAGGAGTATTTAGGGTTTTTGACCGTAGATAGACACGATTGATCAAGTAACATGATGTAAAAACAACTTCTCCCTAAAACTTTAACGGTAAGTTTTTGTTATGGAGCATTACCCTTGCCTTTCCTGAATATTCTTATTCTTCCTTTCTGCAACTCTATTTGCTTGTGGAGTAATGGGTGGTGAGTATTGTTGAATAATCCCCAGTTTGTCACAAAATTCAAACACTTTAGTGTCCTTGAATTGAGTTCCACGGTCTCTTATAATTTTCTTTAGCTTGCGTCCCTGTTCGTTCTGGATTCCATTAACAATAATCTTGAATTCACCAAGGGTTTCATTCTTATGAGATAAAAATGCTACCCAGGTGAATATGGTGTAACCATCTACCATAACTAAATCATATTTCTTCCCAGCAACAATAGGTTGTTAGATAGGGCCGTAGAGATCCGTATTAATTAAATCTAGTGGAGCTTTAGTGAGAATATCTCGAGATGATTTATGTGGAACTTTCGTTTGTTTACCCTTTTTACAGGCACCACATACACCTTCAATCTTAGCATTGATTTTTGGAATACCTCTAACAAGTTCATTGTTGATGATCTTAGTTAGAAGGTGATAATTGATGTGACCAAAACGTTCATGCCAAAGATGTGTAGATTCCACCTTAGTCAAATTGCAACAATTACTAAACTGAGTGTCTAAGAGATAACAATTATTTTTACCATGAGTTCCCTGAAAAGTTACTTTTCCAGTTTTGTCTACAATGTCACATCATTCGCAGTGAAGACAACTTTATGACCTTTGTCACAAATCTGACTAACAGAACGGAGATTAGAAGTCACATCTTTAACGTATACCACTTCATGAATTTCATGAACGCCAGGAAGTTTGATCATCCTCTTCTTTCTTATGTAGCAGCAACTCCCATCTCTTAATGTTACTAGACCTCCTTCAAAATATTTTGAATTCACAAACCACGAAAGATCTCCAGTCATATATCGGCTACATCCACTATCAAGGAACCATTGAAAGGGTGATGTTGATTTTAGAGAAAAAGCTCGCATACTAACACTACTATCCCGTTGGGTTTTTTTGTTAGATTTTTCCACCTCTTTAGAGCAGCAAACAGTTGTTCAGCTTTCTTGTGAAGATCACTAGCAACCTTTAAAATTTTCTTGAAAGGTGTACATGTATGTTGAAAATGATCACAAGAACCACAAAAAATACATGTACCAACATCTTTAAACTCATTTGAGAAGTTATGAATCTCATCAGGTTTCACAAAGCCTAAACCTCGCTTATCTCCTGACTTACGATAATTATTCAGGGAAGAATTAAAGGAGTTACTCAAATCCATTGAAGATGCTTTGACAGATTCTGAAATTTCTGCAACAAGATCAGAATTGATCCGTATTTGTTCATCCAACTTCTTCTGGAGATTAACTATCTATTCAGAATGTTCTCGAATATCAGAATTTTTGATATAAATTTCGCAATGAAGACCATTAATTTTCCTTATAAATCGCTGTTTCTCTCGACAAAGATTTTTGATGATTTTCTCTAGATCAAAACACTCAACCTCATCTATGGTTTCTATAACGCACTCAGAGTTGACTAGATCTAATTATGGTGAAGCATTTATAGAGACTTTACTGACCATAAAGTCAGATTGCTACAAACACAGACTTATGAGGTCTTTAACGTGTTTGCCTGCTCTGATACTAATTGAAAAGTGGGGGTCTAACAACCACACCCAATATTTTGTTCGCAATCTGTATGGACTAACTCCAATATAATTCCAAGAGAATCAACTTGAAAGTCAGACTCACTCAAGGAAAAACATCCAAGAGTTATATCTCAATTTCTCAATACAATATGTAATCGAACAGATAAAAATATGTGATCCTAATTTATATGAGAAATAACTTGAACGGTATCAAAAATCAATGTTCAAATGTCAATAAATTTCAATCAACAACCAAAGGTCGGATTTACCAATTGATTGAACTACGCACAATCTGTGATATCTATCTTACAAACAGAAATGAGTTTTGCTCAATCTGACGGATGTGGCTTTTCTTTGCGATCGACGGCTGTCAGTGCTCGTAGAAGGCATGAAAGTGCAAAATATAAATCGCGGCTCACACTACACCCTTTTTTTACGCCCCCATCTAAAGGCTGGAAGTGTTTCACGTTCACATCCTGTTTCACTTTGTTTTCAAATTGCTTGATGAAAGGTGAAAACAAAACGTACAGAAGAACTAAGTCCTACCGTTTCAAATTCTTGCAATCAATGTAATTCAATGGATTTTCAAGCCCATAAATTCACATACCGACGTTTTCTTTTCATAAGCTCACCTAAGCATAAAGGCATATAGAAATCCGTCGACTAGATCGAAGAAGAACATGTCTGACTCATTCGGGTTTTTCTTCTTATTTGATGATTTCTCTCCCAATATTTGTTTTTCATTTTTCGCTATCAAAAATCCCTAGGTTTCCAATTTGCAATTTTTTATATTCTCTAATGGCATAAATATATCATCCCACGAAGTTTAGGTATGTTATATTGGTTTCCTCTCAATTAACATCGTTGTATTTTGAATTTTAACATCAGTATCATTTGTATTGGGCCACTTTAACCGGTTCCCTTTTTTTAGGAGTCCATATTTGTGCACCCCTCAAAAACCGGGGTGCACATTCCGGCTCTCCTGATTGGCTTGTTTATTCGTTCAAAACAACTTTCCTATTTCATTAATCTCTATTCTCTTTTCCAAAATTGAAAGGATGTATAAGAAACAACAATTCATCTTCCTTGGTTCCCTTTTCTTCTTATTCTTGTTGTTCAAATCATCATCACCATCAACATAATAGTATTTTGATGAGAAGTTCATCAGCTAATCGTTTAATGAGACATTCATCATGAAAAGGCGAGGGTACCCAAATATACCTCAATCTAAAACTTTTCCACCTATAAGTCCTTTCTCCGAAAGTGATTGTCTATAGACCGAGTCAAGACAATACAACTAATCGGTTCACACTTCGTTTGATCGTCTATGGATACGAGATCGAGACAATACGACAACAAGATAACTTGTGTGATTGACTATGGATACAAGATCGAGACAATACAACAACAAAGTATGTTTACTTGATAATAGGTTCGAGCTTAACCAAAAACAATAGGATTGCTATCAAGTAAATAGGCATTAATGTTTGTGTAATTTACTTTAAATTATAATAACAACAATTATAATTTCGGAAAATAAAAGTAAATGACACAACATGATTTTGTTAACGAGGAAACCGCAAATGCAGAACAACCCCGGACCTTGTCCAGAATTGAATACTCTCAGGATTAAGCCGCTATACAAAATCAAACCAACTTCGTATAGTTGAAACCAAGCAACTAAACCTATAGTTCACCTAGTTCCGTTTGTATTCCCACGCCTCCAACTTGTAATAAGTCACGTACTTGGAAAAATTCCTTTGGTTCGTATTCCAAACAGTAAAGGAACAACAAATATGTTCGGTAACAACTCTTTTCAACCAAGTGATATGAGTTCGACAAAAGGCTCTTCCGTTTATCCCAATAAACTCCTTTGTTGAGTCCTTAGATCTAACCGATAACAACTACCAAAGTAATTGTCAAGCACTACACCGTATGGCCCATTTTGAGACATATTGATTTTTGGGTTCGAGACACATATACATGTCTTTAGTGCTTCCACATACATAAAAGTCTCAAATTGAAAATATGAGTTGCTTTAATTATGATTTTTCAGTTACTCTTATAAGTGTCTTAAATATTTTTAAGACCGTCTTAAAAATTATGACCTTTTAGTAGCTTATATATATATATATATATATATATATATATATATATATATATATATATATATATATATAAATTTATCATTTTTTTTGCATTTTAATTCCATTTTATCTCTCTCCAAAACTCCAAAACTCCAAAAAATTCTAGAATAATGCACCGGTCGTTGTTGTTTGTACCCTATTGTTGTATCATGGATGGTACCAGGTATGAAAGACTTTGTTTTCATCCCCTTGATAAATGATATTTGGGCTATACAGAATTCGGAGGCGAGTATAAAATTCTATTTTTTGGGATTATTGATCAATTTTTACAGATTCAAAGAAGCATGACGAAACCCTTTTTACCTAGTAATGTCAAAGCTTTGTATATTCTTTAGTATAGTTGGTAGTGACATGGTATTCTACCTTGTTATATAATGACATGATACTCTACACGGTTCTGATTTTGCAATTTTAGCCAAATGATATCAGTAAACTGTTAGTGATATATTATCTTGGTGTTTTGGTGCTGAAGTCTGCAGGTTGTAACTTAGCTTGGAACTAAGTGTTAGTCACTGCAAAGGGAAGATAAATTTGCGGCATCCGTGGTCGTAAAGTGATAAGAAGATTGATGAGAAGAAGAAAACTCCTCTAAAAGGTGTATGTATGCAAGGAAAATGTTCAAGTTTGAAGGACTTAAAAATTGTGCAATAGTTTTAAATTGCTTCATAGTGCTTGAATTCAATTTTTGTTTTGAGATATTCACTTCATTTGTTGTAACCTGGACGATTTGGGATATTAAACTAGAATCATATGCAGTTTCATGAATATATAATAATTAAATTTTCTGAAAATGCCAATTGTTATTTATTTATTTTTGTTTTTTTTATAATAATTATATAAATATTGAGACATTAATATGTGTTGTTTTAATTATTATATATGTCGCTTTAATAAAATAAATATGCGTCGCTAACTCGCTTGGGACGTCTCAAAAGATTCCGGGCGCAGGATTTGAGACACTTATATGTGTCTCTTAAGTTCAAAGCAACACTTATAAATGTCTCAAAATCGTAGATTTGGTGTAGTGAAGATTTTTCTATCAATACTTTGAATCACAAAGAAATTGTATTGATGTCGATCTACTCAATTAATCAATCCAATCTACCACAAGGATAAACCAATTATAGTTGGATCCTCTTTACCCGAAACAAGTATTGTGCACACCAAAGATTATGAACCCAAATCAGAAATCTTCTTCGTCTTCAAATCTTCTTGGATCTTCAATAAACACCAGCACACAATCAACTTGAATTTCTTGCGATCAATCACACACCAAACGGAGTCTGTTAACAATGGATTATCACAAGACGTCTTTAGATCTACAAACAGTCTAAAGATCCCCGTCGAAATTTCGATCTAGTTTGAGTGAATCTTATATCAGAAGAGAAGATTCTCAATCATAAACAAGCTAGGTGCAATCAAAGTTCAACAACCGTTATTCAATCAAATCAATCGAAAACAAAAGATAAACCGCAATTATCTAGTTTCCCACCAACGGTTCTAATATAGATTCTCAAACCCAAAGAAGTCTTTAAACTGAGCGGCGGTAAGAGATTTCGCATAATTAGGTTACTTTCCTCTCCAAATAGGCGGCTCCACCAGTAACAACACAACAAGGTAGTTTTGCTGGCTCTGAGGATTAGTTTGCTCGAAATTCAAACTTTGATATTTATAGACCAAGGAAGTTTGTACACCAAGGATTTTCCAAAACCGAAAATATTCTCAAGATATGCAATAAATTCCAAATTCGGTTTCCATAATTCCTGGAAATGCTTTGTCCAAATATTGACCGAAATCTCTTAGAAAATCTCCAATTAGTAAATGCACATTACTAATTTTTATTTTCCAAATATAAAATTAAAAACCTTAATTAAAAGATTCTCAATTTATTTTCGATCTGAGATTCTCCTTTAGTTATTAAGGAATATCTTTGAACAATAAAAGATAAGCGTTATTGCACATGTTCAAAGTATGTCGACATCTTTACTTTATAAGTCCTTTTTCATACTTACAATCTTGGAATCGATTTGCCACACTTCCAAACAAGTTTAGAATTGGTTCATCTGACTTCTAAGAACTATGTGATTGATTATCCTATCAAATCACCAAACATGGGTTTCACGGTTCTACCAAAACAAGTTTCGGTTCTACCTCCATGTGGGTACTAGAATTAGTCACACTAGTGACCAAAACTTGGTTGACTAGGTACTACGATCGGTTCCCACATATATATGGTATCTGTCATATCCCATTGTCTATGTTCTTATGGGCAGCCCATGTTGTGGTACCTTTAGTTTAATAGTGTGATTTGTACATGGTAATTGAATACTTTTCCTTTTTAATATGGTTGTAAACCTAATTGAACTTAAGCGAATTATTATTGAAGTTTTTCTTCCTCCGCCTCTTTGAGGTACTATCTGAATCCTTGCAGTTTAGATCCTGTAAGTTTCTTCTGGTTTATCAATTGTAGTATAGATCACTACAAGTGGTATCAGATTAGGTCTTTCTTTGGCACATAACATGGCTGACGATACTAGGTTGAAGAAGTTGGATAAAAGTACTAAGAAATTGGATCTTGAATTACAAAAATTGCGTGAAGAAGTTCAGTCACTTCAATCTGTGAAAGGAGATATGCAGACAATGAACACTGATATTGCAAATCAATTTCAACTTCTTCAATCTTCTTTAGATAAGAAGTTTTAATTGCTTTTCGATAAACCAGTTTTTTCTCAAGGGTATAATCAAAGTGGTGAAATGAATAATCCCTGGAAAGATGGAGAAGTACCAGAGCCTTCAACTAGTAACCACTTCCAGAATTACCAACAGGGTCATCATCAGCGAATCATTCAAACTACTCAGATGGCGGAAGGTCAGTTTTCCAATTACAGACCTAAAGTCGATTTTCCACGTTTTGATGGTACTAACCCTAGAGCCTGGGTCAGAAAATGTAAGAAATACTTCTTTCTACATCAAATGAATAATGAACATAAGGTGCACATGGCAACCCAGTACTTGGATGGCAAAGCAGATGTCTGGTTCCAAGACTACCAAGTAGGTAAGGGTATTTTGTATTGGGAAGATTTTATTATTAATGTCTGTACTAGATTTCAGGAATTAGGACATGATAATGTTGTAGGAGAATTTAATAAATTAGACCAAATAAATACTGTTTTGGAATATCAAGAAAAATTTGAAGAGTTAAAAGCTCTTATGTAGCCAAGAACCTTTCTCTGAGTGAAGACTATTTCATCCATAGTTTTGTTAATGGACTGAAGGAAGATATCAGATTGGTAGTACATATATTTACTCCTTTTACCTTGCAGCAAGCCAATTTTCTGGCTAAGAGATAAGAGTGTATCATGGAGAGGGCTGCTAGGAATCAGCCAAAAACTTTTACCAGATTTTCTGATGTGGGTAAAACATTAGCAGTCTCCAGCAAACCTTCAACTGTGCTTCCAGTAGTCACTACACCAACTGTTACCAGTCCCACTACAAGTCCTAAAATGCAACCTGTCAAAAAACTTACTGTTGATGGTGGTTTTTTATCTTAGGGTTAAAATCGTAAAAACTTGCATCTGATGTGACGTCACTCTGCAAGGAAACAGAGCCATCAGTGTTAACCTCTCCACTGGAATATTTATTGAGTCGTTCAATATACTTACATGAAATTTATCTAGACTGGCGAATGTAACAACCATCCCAGATGCTCTGTAAATTTCGGCGCCTCGCCTATATTCACTTAATATAAGTTCCTTTGAATGCTTTCTATCCTATGTTCCCCGGCTGAACCCTTAATGTTGATATGGCATAACAATTTGTGTTCACTCGCAGCAGAGTAGCACGAATTTCCAAATATCCAAGATAAGGTTTTTGCATAAGGCATTCAATCAGAAAGCATGCTGCTCTCTGGCAATGAACTTAAAGAACTCTGTGTCAATACATAGAATTCAATCAATTACTTTTGCTCCTTGCGCAATATACCATACCTTGATTGTCGAAATTAAACCTAGGAAAACTAGGAAATTAATCCTCCATGGACTAGGAGGTGAAAAACCTTTGCCCAGAATCAGAAAACAGGAAGCCGCAGCAGCAGAGGGAGGCGTGGCCATGCCTTAGGCCAACTTGGAGCCACTTGCCATTGGCCACTCCCCTTCCAAAACCGGCCCTATTCCCTCGACCAATCGTGTCGCCTCAAATTAGCCACGTGCACATAAGTTGTGGATGGGCCCATATTGGCCGACCCCACTTTCCATCGACCAATCAGGTCGCTCAAAAGCCACCACACTCTCGCCATAAGTGTAGCAACGCCTTATGTTTGGCTGGCCCCTTTTCTTGGCCAATAAAATCGCTCTAAACTTTCCACCATACATTGAAGGCCAAACGCACCCTACCGAGCCACCATAATAACTGGCAAGCCAAACGTGCCCTGCCACAACAACATATTGATCGGCAGGACAACATGCTACTCTGCCGCGGTAACATGCCAATATACCACTTTGTGGCAACCTGCCATAAATAGCCACCCACGACAATCCCTACTCCCATGGCCGTTTCCACACTATGGCCTTGCCATAACTCCTTTGGCATAACTATGGCGCCATTTGCACAAAAGTATCGTCATGCCGCGGCCGCATGCCGCACGTACTAATTAGGGTTTCGACATGCCAAACCCTAATTTGGGAAAAGTTGTTATGCCAACCGAAGTCAAATAATGTTCCCAGAGTGTTGGGATTGATGTGGCAACAGGTCCAATGTTGCCACGACAAATGTGGGTCCAACACCATGGCACCAAGCCCTATCATTGGCCATGCCGCCAAACCCTAGCATTAGCACGACGCCAAACCCTAGACTTAGCCATGCCGCTACGCC
This sequence comes from Papaver somniferum, assembly GCF_003573695.1. Classification (NCBI taxonomy): domain Eukaryota; kingdom Viridiplantae; phylum Streptophyta; class Magnoliopsida; order Ranunculales; family Papaveraceae; genus Papaver; species Papaver somniferum. The sequence continues at coordinate 27,372,464 of NC_039363.1, read as the reverse complement.
TTAGCCATGCCGCTACGCCATTGGCATGCCGCTACGCCATTGCTACGCCATTAGCATGCAGCTATGACAATGGCGCCACTCCACTGTATAACATGATATGGTCATAATCAATGGCCATCCTTCCTCATGAGATGCAGTCTCAGCCATCGAAGTTCGCCACCAAACTGACATACTTGTGGTGAGTTTCAGGCGACCAGCTGCCTAAATCTAATGGCCATGGCTACGCGAGGCGCCACTTGCATCAACGTGCCACTGGCATGCACGAGCCATGCCAGCCACGCCACATTTCCACTGCGCCAAATACAAGGTAGACGTAATTAACGTCTACCCTCCTTCATGAGATGCGATCTCAGCCACCGAAGTTCGCCACCGAACTGATAAACTTGTGGAAAGTTTTAGGCGACTAACCAAAACGAGCCTAATAGCCTTACATGCTATTTTCCTGCGGTAAGTCCCTTGACTTTGACTTACCATACGTAGCAAAGTGCTACATGTTTTCCATGAAAACACCCGAGACATCAAACATGTCACAAACTGGGGGATGCTCATTAGGGTATTGGTCTGGCGGTTTACAGCGTGCGGCGTGCACTGCGCCCGTTACAAGAAAGTGTCAAGAAGTGGGACAATTAGTGGTGGTAAAAGTAATGGTGTAAACAATTCATTTCCTTCATCATGGAAGCGTAATGTATGACAGTTACAAGAATTCACTTCCTTCATCATGGAAGCATAACGTCTGACAGTTATACGTTACCCTATTCTTCACCACTCAATCGTTTCCACTTCCTACGAGACCAGGGTACGTTTCAATATGGCTTGTATAAATAGGCTTCACCTATTTTCACCAAACAACAGGTTTTGGTCGGTAACAATACAGTATCTAGAAATCACCTGGTAGATTTTCATTCTGCTAGCCAGTTCTACTTTCAAATACAAAGTCATAAACAACCGCACCTTCAGAATCAACTATTCTGGTCTCAACAGTCTCTTCGCTTCCCTCCCTAAGACCAACCTTTCTTCTTCACTTTGTGACCGAAGCAAGCCTGGAACGATCATTTCTTGGTTTAGGCCAGGATTGTACAGATTGATCTCTCGAATCAAAAGTACTCACCTGCAGTACATTGTTTAGGGTTTAGATTCGTTTCTCATTCACACACCCAAAATTACCAAATTCAGCAGAAACGGTTTTCACCCACAAATAATTGGCGACCACAGTGGGAGATTGATCTCTCGGTTGCAAATTCAATGAGCACATCGTCCAAGAAAAGAAGTATTCAAGAGAATTACGTCTGGGGACTAGAGATATTCCGCCTTACCATGGATCGACAGAAAAATGTTCCACAGAAAATAAGGGAACGACTGGGGACTTCTCACGGCAACGAGGGCATCACATAAAGACTCGGATTTACTCCCTGAAGATTCAGTTTTGGTGAAAGACCCTAAAGCGAGTAAGTTTTATCAGACAATGTTTACACGATATATTATTTGGTTTTCACATTTACAATGGAAGCCGATAACCCAATCATCCCAATTTCATAAATTTCCCTTTCTCATGCAACACTCACGGTTTTGCAATTTTCCCCGAATGATTTTGCTACTTGCATTCCCAAAGAGAATTTTGACATATCGATTGATCAGAGGGCCATTATTACAAAAATAATCCAAAAACTCTTATAAGAAGCAGTCACTTATCAATCCAAAAACCAGAAAATCAAACCATAAACTAGGCGTTTCTTTTGCCTTTCAAAAAAAAAAAACTTAAGAAAAGGAAGTTCAGAAGACAGAAGATATTCAAGGGAAATCATTCAACAACGGTTCGTTCTTCTTAGAGAAAGCATCCTTCGCACTTTGAAGAGCTTCCCTTTTCAGCTTCAACTCCTGAGACAACCTTTCCACTTCTGCTTCCTGTTGGTTGATCACATCCGCAGAGAGACCTTCGATCGCTTCAGCCTGCAACTTTTGGATCTCGGAAAAACCTTCACAACACCAAGAGACGTTGAACTCAAAGTATACACACACATCTCGGTGAAACTTCCAGCTCGAGATTACATCTTCAGAAACAGTGTGGCCAGTCACGTTGCATATGTCATGAATTGAATATAAGGCTTCTTCCACCCGCTTAACCAACGCAAATCGGCTGGTGATCTGTTTGGTTGTTGCGATATGTCCATACCTTTCCCATATTTTGGTGTATAGCTCCGCGTATTTCACCGGCACACTGAACCCTCCAATCAACGTGATCCTCAAAAGGCGCCTCGAATGGAGGATCGAAAACGATACCTGCGGTCGGATCGAAGATTCTTTGGGAACAATCACGCATGTCACCACGACAACATTTTCCGCCATTGGAGACACAACAACCCCTTCATGACGATCGGCCTCAATATCCAGATTACCAGCGGGTACGGTTTCCATGATTGGAGACACATTTATATCTTCATTGTCATGAATCCCCATCTCAGGGTTATTTTCAGAAGCGGTTTCTTCCTGTGATATCACTAATTGAATATTTGCTTCATATAAATAAATAAGTCCAAAAGGAAAAACGTGAGAAAACTCACTGAATCATTTGTGGGTTCGCTGGAACTAGAAGAAGACCCGTTTATGCACTCTGAAGTGCTTTCCCCATTATCACTGTATTCTGAATCCTCTTCCTCACTTTCCTCCTCCTTGGCCGAAGGCTTAGTATTACCAGACTTTTCTTCAGAAGCCATTTCCTAACCACATGCAAGCTTGGCAAAGGTGTTTGAACTGTCAAGACCCTGAGTAAAAAGAAGAAAAGATTTTCAGTGGCAACAATCCATAATGTTCACACAATTCAGGAAGAGAATCATACATACTTGCATGTTGGAAGAACTGAAGGTCACCGGGGCTATCGAAGCCGATTGAAAACCGCCTGCACGACTTTTCGACCTTCGCTCCTTTTTCCGGGGACTGTCTTCACTTGAGTTAGAAGATTTCATCTTACACGGAGAAGGAAATCTCAACAACCCGTGCTTCGCCAAAACTTTAGAGGAGGGCTTGCCGCGTAGATCTGTCACAACATTCTGCACGAATTGTTGGATGGAAAGGAACTCTCTCCTCCAGAAAGCATTATATCTAGGAGTTGCCACCGATTTTCTCCCTGAAAGCAGAAAAGGAAGGCTCTTATGCTCTTCTAGGGCACTGCTATCAAAACCAACTGGGAATAGTTTTTATGGAGGCGTTGATGGAAGATAGAATGGAACCCCCTGATGAAATCCCATATGACGAGCGGCCCTGTCAATATTATAGGAGACCATTTCCAAAAATTCCTTGAAAAAGGATGGTAGGAATCCAGGTATGCAGCTTCGCATGAATATGACTTCTCCAACGGTTATATCCACTCCATCAGAATGCAATGGTATGTCCGGGGCGGGAGCAAAAGTATGTGTCTGAACTATGGACGCATAGACCGGAGCCCAGGGACGGAAGTTTATTGCATTCACGTTGTCGATAAAATCGACGAGTTTTGAGCTAGGTCTTGGACGCATCTTCGACCAGCAAAGAATCCTAGAACCACCATATGTGTCAGGAAGTAAAGTTATTGGATTAGGAGCGTAGTGCTTAAAATGCTCCCACAACCATGCTTGGAGAAAGGAGACATGGACATACGAGTCCACCTTCATGTACCCATTAGAAGTATACATGTCTGCTGCTAAGCAATCCAGATGGATGTACAAGGATCCAATGAACAAGCTCCCTATGGGAAGAGCCACGCCTTTCGCCAATTTGATAGCAAAGTTGATGAGATTCTGCCTTATTTCTTTCCTGCCAGAGCCATCATCAAAAATATCTACGGATAACCACAAGGCTAAAAACGCAGCGACATGGAGCGCATCGTCCAGCACCAAAGCCGGCTCCAGCTCATTGGGAAACCATTCAGACACCCAACAAGTATAAAAGCACTCTTCCTAATTGTCCTTCCAAACATATTCTTCCGACTTCCTAACCATATTAGTGTGCATTTCCTCTTCCTCCTTGGACAAGACAACATCAACTCCCAATTATTGGAAGATTCAGTAGGACGGCTACGCTCTCTAAAGTAATAGTCATCTCGCCCCACCTACATATGGCAGTATGAGTCTCCATACACCACCTAAAGATGAAAGTGATCAGACCTGCAATGTCTTTCCTAATCTGAAGTGCCACAGACGCCATGACAGCATTCATGATTTGCGCCTTAACCAGATTAGCCTTGACGTGGTCATGAATTATCAAGAACCTCATCCACCCTTCGTAAGAGCGCAATGGGATTTGGCAGATTTTAAAGTCGATAGAAAAAGCTGGATACTCTTTCCTCTGGAGACAAAACCGTATCACACGCAATGGTGAAATCGACTGAACCTTTCCTTCGTTCTCTGAGCCAGTCAGAAAAGTTTCCACATGACTAGGATGCGTCCTTACAGCTGTGCAAGGTTCTGTGAAGAATTCATCATCCATATTCGGCTTGTCCTTGGAGTTGTTAGTATTTCTCTGCACGACGACATAACTGTTTTCAGGTGACATCCTAAAAAAATTCCCTTATACTGCTTTCACCTTCGAAGTAGCTACGACAGAGCAAAATAAAGGAGAATTACTACTTTGAAGAAAATTATGCATGGAGATTTTATCAAAACTGGACGCAATAATCAAGGATCAGCAACGAATTTTTCATGAAGAAGTTTTTCCTTTAACCGCATGTCATGGTAATCACGTCCAAATAATGGGGACTGATGCTTGCTCGATGGGATATGTGTGCTGCCGCGAAAAACATGTTCTTGGCCGAAACCATTCAATACCATGGGAGCCATGCTCTCGAACAAATCACGCCTTGCTGCTGGAGTTGCACTAATGGACAAAGGAAACCCTAACAACTAGGTTCTATGGAAGGAGTGAATGTAGTTGTCCGAGCTCAAAAAATTACCTAGCATGTTAATTGGTTTCATTGCTATTCACGTTACGGCTAACCCTAATATAATATTGCTAGCGAAGAGGAGTTATTCATATCAAAAATATCTTGTGGAAGTCATACCTATGGCTAGGGTTTACACCAAAACAGAAGAACGAGCTAAATAAGGAACGCTGGAATACATACCTGGAATACGCTCGCCTGCTGTGTTGCCACTGCTTTGCCGCTAACTCCAAGACGTGGGAACAAAACCAATGATACGGGATAAAGAGGATAGGTAGCACATTTTTATAGGCACAACACTTTTGGGAGTTCGAATGGAGGAAGATTTCCTATTTGGGTTATACACGGAGAGAGGCAATCGGACCCGCGCTGGCAAATCTCCATGGCGCCAACAGGCTACAGCCAAGCTAGCGCCAATAGTCCGCGTCTAAAGCAGCGTCATCTTCTCTGCTCCACAACAAGCGCCAATAATCCGCGTCCCAAGCCAGAGCCATCGACCTGGCAAGCCAAAGCAGTGCCATCTCCACCAGCCAAGGAAGCTCCATCTTAGCCGTTCGAAGCAGCGCCATCCCCACCAGCCAAGGAAGCGCCATCTTAGCCATTCAAACCAGCACCATCTCCACCAGCCAAGGAAGCGCCATCTTAGCCATTCAAAGCAGCGCCATCCCCACCATCCAAGGAAGCGCCATGTTAGCCATTCGAAGCAGCGTCATCTACACCAGCCAAGGAAGCGCCATCTTAGCCGTTCGAAGCAACACCATCCCCACCATCCAAGGAAGCGCCATATTAGCCGTTCGAAGCAGAAGCATCTCCACCAGCCAAGGAAGCGCCATCTTGGCCGTTCAAAGCAGCGCCGTCTCCATACGTTCTGTGACCTATCCAACTAGCGCCATTCACCGATTCGCGGACCAAATTGCGGTGCCGTCTCTGCCAATTAGTATCCAAAGTTTTAGCGCTAACGTCAACACCCTATGGCCAAGTCAGAATTACGCAGAGCCGCTAACACAAGGATCACGGATTCCTCATGCCTTCCACTAAAGGTTAATTGAGTTTCCCTGGAAATCTCTTCACGTTTTGCCCTTTTGATTTTACTCTTGTCTGTCACCATCTCATGCTTACCCCGAAACAATGCCACTGTTACGTGCTAAGCGCGGTACTTACTGTCGATTGTGGTTTTTTAGCTTAGGGTTAAAATCGTAAAACTTTGCATCTGATGTGACGTCACTCTGCAAGGAAAGAGAGCCATGAGTGTTAACCTCTCCGCTGGCATATTCATTGAGTCGTTCAATACACTTACATGAAATTTTTATCTAGACTGGCGAATGAAGTAACCATCCCAGGTGCTCTGTAAATTTCGGCGCCTCGCCTATATTCACTTAATATAAGTTCTTTTGAATGCTTTCTATGCTATGTTCCCCATCTGAACCCTTAATGTTGATATGGCATGCCAATTTGTGTTCACTCGCAGAAGAGTAGCACGAATTTCCAAATATCCAAGATAAGGTCTTTGCATAAGGAATTCAATCAGAAAGCATGTTGCTCTCTGGCAATGAACTTAAAGAGCTCTGTGTCAACACATAGAATTCAACCACTTACTTTTGCACCTTGCGCAATATACCAGACCTTGCTTGTCAAAAGTAAACCTAGGCAAACTAGGAAATTAATCCGCCATGGACTAGGAGGTGCAAAACCTTTGCTCATAATCAGAAAACAGGGAGCCGCAGCAGCAAAGGGAGGCGTGGCCATGCCTTAGGCCAACTTGGCGCCACTTTCCATTGGCCACGCCCCTTCCTAAACCGGCCCTATTCCCTCGACCAATCGTGTCGCTTCAAATTATCCATGTGCACATAAGTTATGGCTGGGCCCATACTGGCCGACCCCACTTCCCAACGACCAATCAGGTCTCTCAAAAGCCGTCACACTCTCGCCGGAAGTGTAGTCGCGCATTATGTTTGGCCGACCCCTTTTCTTGACCAATCAAATCGCTCTAAACTTGCCACCATACATTGAGGCCAAACACACCCTACCGCGCCACCATAATAACTGGCAAGCCAAACGTGCCCTGCCACAACATATTGATCGGCATGCCAACATGCCACTCTGCCGCGGTAACATGCCAATATACCACTTCGTGGCAACCTTCCATAAATAGCCACCCACGGAAATCCCTACTCACATGCGTTTCCACACTATGGGCTTGCCATAACCCCTTTGGCATAGCTATGGCGTCATTTGCACAAAAGTATCGCCATGCCGTGGCCACATACCACACGCACAAATTAGGGTTTCAACATGCCAAACCCTAATTTGGGCAAAGTTGCTACGCCAACCGAAGACAAATAATGTTTCCCAGAGTGTTGGGATTGATGTGGAAACATGGCCAATGTTTCCACGCCACATGTGGGTCCAACACCACAGTGCCAAACCCTAGCATTGGCCATGCCGCCAAACCCTAGCCTTAGTCATGCCGCTATGCCACGGCTACGCCACTAGCATGCTGCTATGCCACGGATACGCCACTGCCATGCCTCTATGCCACGGATACACAACTAGCATGCCGCTATGCCATGTCTACGCCATTAGCATGCCGCTATTCCATGGCCCCACCAGGCGCCACTATGCCAATGGCGCCACTCCGTTGTACAACAAGATATGGCCATAATCAATGGCCATCCTTCCTCATGAGATGCAATCTCAGCCATCCAAGTTCGCCACCAAACTGACATACTTGTGGTGAGTTTCAGTCGACCAGCTGCCTAAATCTAGTGGCCATGGCTACGCCAGGCGCCACTTGCATCAATGTGCCACTGGCATGTATGAACCATGCCAGTCACGCCACATTGTCACTGCGCCATTATCAGGCGCCAATACAAGGTAGCTGCAATCAACGGCTACCCTCCTTCATGAGATGTGATCTCAGCCACCAAAGTTCGCCACCGAACTGACAAACTTGTGGCAAGTTTTAGGCGACTAGCCAAAACGAGCCTAATAGCCTTATATGCTATTTTCCTGCGGTAAGTTCCTTGAATTTTACTTACCACACGTAGCAAAGTGCTACATGTTTTCCACGAACACTCGAGATATCAAACCTGTCACAAACTTGGGGATGCTCATCAGGGTATTGGTCTGGCGGTTTACAGCGTGCGGCGTGCAATGCGCCCGTTACAAGAAAGAGTCATGAAGTGGGACAATTAGTGGTGGTAAAATTAACGGTGTAAACAATTCATTTCCTTCATCATGGAAGCGTAATGTCTAACAGTTACACGAATTCACTTCCTTCATCATGGAAGCATAACGTCTGACAGTTATACGTTACCCTATTCTTCACCACTCAATCATTTCCACTTACTACGAGACCAGGGTACGTTTCAATATGGCTTGTACAAATAGGCTTCACCTATTTTCACCAAACAACAAGTTTTGGTCGGAAACAATACAATGTCTATAAATCACCTGGTAGCTTTCCATTCTGCTATCCAGTTCTACTTTCAGATACAAAGTCATAAACAACCGCACCTTCATAATCAACTATTCTGGTCTCAACACTCTCTTCGCTTCCCTCGCTAAGACCAACCCTTCTCCTTCACTTTGTGACCGAAGCAAGCCTGGAACGACCATTTCTTGGTTTAGGCCAGGATTGTACAGATTGATCTCTCGAATCAAAGTACTCCCGTACAGTGTATTGTTTAGGGTTTAGATTCGTTTCTCATTCACATACCCAAAATTACCAAATTAGGCAGAAACGGTTTTCACCCATAAACACTTACTTATGCTGAAATGCGAGCAAAATGATAAAAAGGGCTTTGTTACAATTGCGATCAGTTACACAGTAAATGCCATAATTGTAGTAATAAGCAGTTGTACATGATAGTTGTTGATGAAGAAGAAGGATTACATTCTACAAAAGTGGGATAAGGGTCTAGTCCAACTATTGTGGAATTGGAAGAGGACATGGAAATCTAAGTTCATTCCCTGGCTGGCAACATCTCTCCTACCACTATCAAGATTAAAGGTTTAGTCAAGAAGCAGGGCCTTACCATCCTTACTGAAAGTGGAAGTACGCATAGCTTCTTGGACCCTGCAGCTGCCAAGAGAAATAGTAGTCTCATCACTCCTACTACAACTCTACAGGTGACTGTTGCGGATGGCAACAAACTGCTCAGTCAGGCCAAATGTGCAGATTTTAGCTGGAGTATGCAGAGGCATACCTTTTCTCATGATTTACATCTCTTGGAATTGGGTGGGTGTGACATGGTCCTCGGTATGGACCGGATGCGTGAACTGAGCCCTATGGTTTTTGATATTAAGAAGTTGTTGATTAAATTCCAACACCGTGGGAAGGAGATTGAATTGGTAGGTCATAAGGATGAAGTTGTACTCTCTCAGATGTCAGGAACTATGATACACAGACTACTCAAGAAAGGCAAGTAAGGTTTTATTGCGTAATTTTTTTCTTTGTATGCTACTACACAACCTGAGATATTGCAGCACCAATTGTTACGGTTTTGGACCAATTTCCCACCATTTTTCAGACTCCAACATCCCTTCCTCCAGAAAAAGCTCATGACCACCACATCAACCTCACTTACAATGCTGCTCCTCCCAATTTACGTCCTTACAGAGTACCTCATGTACAAAAGGGGTGATTGAGAAGCTGGTGCAAGAAATGTTGAAGGATGGAGTCATACATCCAAGTCACAACCCCTTTTCGTCCCCAGTCATCTTGGTCAAAAAGAAAGACGGCGACTGGAGATTCTGTGTCGACTACCGAAAGCTAAACGCCATAACTATTAAAGATAAGTACCCCATACCAGTTATAGATGAATTGCTTGCTGAGTTAGGGTTCACATTGATGATATTGCAAAAACTGCTTTTCGTACGCATCAGGGACACTTTGAGTTTAAAGTAATGCCCTTGGGCTTAATAATGCTCCTGCCACGTTTCAGTCGCTCATTAATGATGTTTTTCGACCCTATCTCCGGCAGTTTATATTGGATTTTTTTGACGATATTCTAGTGTATAGTTCTGACATGGATTCACATTGTAAGCATTTACATATAACCTTATGTCTCCTGCAAAAACATTCATTGTATGTTAAGCGTACTAAATGCTCCTTTGGCCAACCACAGATAGAATACTTAAGCCATATAACCAACAAGAATGGTGTAGCAGCTGACCCTGCCAAAATAGAATGTATGGTGCACTGTCCTATACCCACTTCTCTCAAGGGTTTACGTGGTTTTCTGGGACTGACAGGTTATTAACGCAAGTTTGTTAAGGGCTATGGATTGATTTTTTAACCACTCACCCAGCTACTCAAGAAAGGAAGTTTCTCTTTGAATGCTGCTGCTGAAGAAGCTTTTGAGCAACTCAAGAAGGTGGTTGCGTCTACTCCAGTTCTTGTTTTGTCTGATTTCACTAAGGCATTTGAAGTAGAGACAGATGCTAGTGATTATGGTTTCGGTGCAGTACTGATGCAGGATGGTAGACCTATTGCATACTTTAGCAAAGGGTTGGGCATCCGATATAGAGCTATGTCTACATATGAGAATGAGTTGTTAGGCATCGTGCTGGCTGTCAACAAGTGGAGATCTTACTTACTTGGGTCTCATTTCAAGATTTTTACGGACCATCAAAGTATTAAATACTTTATGGAACAGAAGCTTCACACCATTCTTCAGCAGAAATGGCTCACCAAACAACTTGTCTATGATTATACACTGTACTATAAGAAGGGATTCGAGAACCGTGTGGCTGATGCATTGTCAAGGGTTAACTGCTCCTTACCGTCAGCAACTCAACCCAAATGGTTGGAAGAAGTTTTAGCTAGTTACGAAGATGACCCCATTGCATAAACATGGATTCCTAAACTTCTTGTATCTCTCGCAAATCCTGATGGTTATACTTACACCAATGGACTTCTCAAGTTGCAGTGCAGAATTTATATTGGCATGACTGGTAATGCTCGACAAAACATTCTTACAGCTGTACATTCTTCCCCCATTGGTGTCCATTCAGGGATGCAAGCTAGTTATCAGAGGGCCAAATCCTATTTCCAATGGCCAGGGCTCAATAAGGATTTGATATAGTTTATTAAGCACTGCGGCATCTGCCAACAACACAAAATGGAACACCAATTGCCTGCTTGGTTACTCCAGCCCTTGCCTATACCTGATCAAGCTTGAAAACACCTGAGTATGGACTTCATCACAGGGCTACCAAAACCTGAGGGTAGGGAGGTGATATTGGTCATAGTTGATCACTTTACAAAATATTCTGATTTTATAGCCCTAAGCTACCCTTACACAGCTCAGTCAGTGGCCAAAGTATTCATTGACACTATTTTCAAGTTGCACAGGTTGCCTGCAACAATTGTTTCTGATGGATATGCAGTTTTCTTGAGTGGGTCATGGAAGGCATTGTTCAAAGTTATAGGTACTTTACTCCATCTGAGACGACGTATCATCCACAGACGGATGGTCATATGGAACGTGTGAACGCTTGTTTGGAGTCTTATTTACGTTGTATGTGCAGCTATAGGCCTGTTAAATGGGTTTCTTGGTTGGCCCTTGCTGAGTGGTGGTTAATACCTCTTACCACACTAGCCTTAAGCTTACGCCATTTCAAGCTCTTTACGGCTATCCTCCACCACAGTTTGGTTTACATCCTGCGAGTACAATCAGTAATGCAGTGGTAGAATATTATTTGCACCAACGGGGGATTATGACAGAGGTGTTACGGCAGAATCTTCTTGCTTCTCAACACCGTATCAAGAAACAAGCAGACAAGAAACGAGTTGAACGCTCCTTTGAAGTGGGTGATTGGGTTTATTTGCGCCTGCAACCATATAGACAGACTACTGTCCAGCTACGCAGGAATCTTAAACTTGCAGCAAAATTTTCTGGTCCATACAAGGTATTAGAGAAGATTGGAGCTGTCGCTTATCGTCTGCAATTGCCAGCTTCTTCACGAATACACCATGTCTTTCACGTTTCCCAGTTAAAAAAGAAGCATGGCGACGGACTTATTCCACAAACCATGATGCCTGCGGTGAATAAATACGACTTGTTCAAGGTGCAACAAGTTCGAGTTTTAAATTCCAGAGTTATTCTCAAGGGCCGCTAAACCGTTCCGCAGGTGCAAATTCAATGGTCTCATTTGGCAGAGGGTGATACTTCTTGGGAGGATACAACGTTCATCACAACTAGCTTTCCTAAATTCAACCTTGAGGACAAGGTTAAGCTTCAGGGGTGGACATTGTCATATTTCATTGTCTATGTTCTTATGGCAACCCCTGTAATGGTGCCTTTAGTTTAATCATGTGCTTTGCACGTGGTAATTGAATACTTTTCCTTTTTAGTCTGGTCGTAAACCTAATTGAACTTAAGAGAATTATTAAATAAGTTTTTCTTCCTCCGCCTCTTTGAGGTATTATCTGAATCCTTACAGTGTAGATCCTGTAAGATTCTTCTGGTTTATCAATTATACTGTAGACCACTATAGTATCTAACTTGTATTTGTTGCACATGTCCATAGGATCAGTTCCCAATTTCTAAAAACGTGTTGCACATGTTCATAGGATCGGTTCCCAATATCTAGAAACTTGTTGCACCTATTACAAGGATCGATTCCCCTTTTGTGATTGGTTGCACCTCTTACTAGGATCGGTTCCCCTTTGCCTAGAGTTGGTCACACCAATAACACTAAATCGATCATATCATCTCAGGTGATTACTTAAGATCAGTTTCACTAATAAAAGTCATACCAATACAAAAGTCAGGCCTTGTGATTAGTTTTACCAAGAACATAAGCAAGTCATGAGCGGTTATACTAATCACACATATTGGTAGTTCAAAAGATATGCAATGAATAACAATACCAATAATCCTAGCGATTTCCCTTTCGATTCACAAAACAAGTTCATGAATTTACTTCCTTTAAACGAATGTAAAGCATTGTTTCCTAGGATGAAATCTTCACCTCATACCCATACATAATCACAATAACACTCAAACGATTATGTCGATGTCTTATATACGAAGTTCAAAAGATAAGCGTTATACTTCGTATCGTATTCCTTAATACTACGTCTAACTAGAGTATAATCATTCATAGCTTCGCAGTTACGTTTTCAATATGCACGACTTGAAAGATACGTTAGGGAATGAAACAGTTCAAGTCAAATATTACTAACCTCAAGTGGAAGGATGATATCGTCACTGTAGCTCCGTACTTCTTCACATTCTTCAAGTATTCATGTAATACTTGTAATGTCTCATATCCTAATACTTTCAAGATAACCTATACGAAGTTGACTCTAGTACATAACCAAGCGACTCTTTAAATGAGTTTTGGTTCACTAAAATATGACAACCAAACTTGACATACCAACGTTTGGTGGGTTCAACCGAGCTATGCTCTAACACATCATCGTCAAGTAATTTGCATCATCATCATCAAGAAGAAATAATGAGAGTGGGTATCAAAGAAATGTTCTTAATGTGCTAGAAGTGAGGTTTTTACTCTGTTGTTCCAAAAAAAAAAATCTCATACAAATCTCTTTCATACTGAGCTATTGTGAGAGTAATGGGTATGGATTCAAATCACAGCCTAAGTTAAAAGAAAATTGTTTTATTTTTTATCAAAACAAAACTCTTTCTTACAATGAGATGAGTAATGGGTATTAATCTAAATCCTAACCTAAAAAATCTTGCAGCCGTTTAAGGAGGAAGAAGAAGATAGAATCAATCGTATTCATGTAACTTTTTTTTTTTGTAGATTCGTGATATTGATAGTTTAATTAGATGATTGTTGTTGACTGATACAATTAAACCCATCAAATACTGGTTCTGATTCCGGAAACTTGTATCTAAATATGAAAGATAATCTAATTCTAAATATGAAAGATAATTTACTCGTATCCAAATATGGAATATAGTTTAATTAAATTATAAATACCAAAAACTAGTTTTCGCCGAATAATAATCCAACAATGAGAGCCGGAATGTGCACCTCGATTTTGAGGAGGTGCAGAAATTTGGACTTTGGTTTTTTCGTCTCCTTAACTTTAGTATCCATCTTTATATCTTTGTTGTGTGTTGTAACGTGTGTTCTCGGTATTTTTAAATCCTATTTTTGTTCATCATATTCGTATAAAGATACAATTTTCAATTTTAACTATAGCTATAATAATCCACCAGACATATTTGAAGAAATGGGTGTTTTGCTTACATATAGTTGACTAATGGTAGAGTATTGTTTACATACAATTGACTAATATTACAACCAAAATGCACATCTAAAGACAGAACCAATCTAACAATAGTTTTTTTTATCTAAAGAGCTTAATGTTTCATAATAATCTACCAATATCCATTCGGCATCCTGTAAAAATGCAAAGACCACATCGTTTTCATTAAAATATATACCAAATTGCTAGCTAAATTTGTCGGTCATATTCTTTTTTTTTTTTTTTTTGTAGGTAATGCCATTCTTCCCTTATATTGCACTCAGTCATGCTCGAGTGATGTTTATAATTCGTTTTGTGAATCTCACACTACACATGTGAATTTTTGGTTTTGTCGGAAGTGATAAATACAACTCTTCTTAAAAAAAAAAGTAATATTCGTTAGTCTGGGCCTTGAGCTTATTTTGTTTTATCATCATGAGAACTAATTTCAACAATTCCGAAACTATTGGTTCGGTTGAACTGATTACTTTTTCCTTCTTTCTTTGCTAGGATATAAGTTCCAAAAGCTGGTGGTGTGCACCATGAAGACAGTAGATTTCTAATTTGCAACCTTGGACCTACTTCATTAGAGTTGCATATCTAATGGGGTTTTATTTTATTGTTTACTGAAAGGTAGTGAACGATAGCAGTGTTTGAAGTAGATGGTCAAATTTCACACCTACATGAATGATCGCATTTGTACGACGAATTTCAAAACCAACAGCTGCAAAATGTTGAAGAAAGAGGTAGAGGAAAAACATCGAGATAAAACAACACCTATACACGAGCATCGGTTTTACTTACCAGATACTCTATTATTTTTCCCGAAACTTTTTCATATTCATCTATTGCGACTGCAATTTTAAGATGTAGGAAATGATTTTAGGCACTTAGATTTTTAATCTCGAATTTAATCTAACTATTTCGCAGTACGCTTAGAGAAAGTATGCAAGGGACCGTACCGAAAACTGATTATAGCAGTTGAAGAATATTATAAAATCACTCTTTAAGCCATGCCACCAAAGGATATCAATTTGTGCATAGCAAGTAAGGATAAATAAATGACAATTGAATTTTGAACTGTATCTAAGATATATACTAGATTTTGTGCCCGTGCTACGCACCTGGCGAACCCTAAAATCATCCACCATCATTTCTTTCTTTTTGTTAAACCATTTTTGGTTTGGTCGGGCGCGGCTTCGCCTCGTGCCCGTTCCGATGCATTTTTGATTTGGTGTGGCTCGGTTTCGCCACGCGTCCATCCTGATGCATTTTTGATTTGGTGAGGCTCGGCTTCGCGCACGTCCCGATGCATTTCGGAAATCGAAAATAGACTTAAGCAGTGGTTTGTGCCTATGGACTTATATTTTCGGAAATGGACTTAGATTCATAATGGACATAGGTTTTTAGTATACCCTCATGCAGGGGATTTACCTGCTTGCATATTATCTTCCCATGACATCGTACTTTTTTTTTTGGTAAATCCAAATTGTATTAATAAATAACCAGATTACAAAGAAAAATAAGTAGTAAGAAAAGAGGTCAGAGAAAACCCATAAACTTACTACTCATTTGAAACGAAAATAAGATATATTGGGAAATTCAACGGAAGTTAAGAAATATGGACGTCCGATATAATGTCTAATCTCCTCATTAGGAAGAATACAACCACGTTTAGCCATATTATCCGCCGCAAAATTTGCCTCCTTATAGGTGTGCTCGAACCGAATAGCCTCATAACTATAAGAAACTTCACTCCAGTGTTGTCTAACAAACCACGGAATAGTAGAAGAAGAAAGGGCCTTAACAACACTCATCGAATCTGACCGAATACATATCTTCAGGTAACCCCATTGCCGCGCCCATTCCAAGCCAAATAAAATACCAAGAATCTCAACAAGGTAGTTTGTTGTTATTCCCAATCCCACACTCATTGAACCAACAACATTAGCTCCATGATCACGCGCCACCACTCCAGCTCCAACCACACCCGGATTCCCACGAGCCACACCATCACAACACATCGAAAGTTCATCCATTGTTGACGGTAACCACCAACATTCAACTGGATTTTGCATCTTAACCTTCCTATGCGCCACCCTGAAATAATCCAGCACCTTTAAGTCTCCACGTTATTGAACATGTATCCCTTGAGACGCATCGAATAGTCATGAACCTGATTGAAAACACTATTTCGAAAGAAATTCCAGCAGACGTGCTTGTTTTCATAGACAAACTGATTCCTCGTATTCCATAATTCTAATCGCACAACAAGAATAACAACAAGCCAAAGCTCCTTAATCATGCCACTCCTTCCACTAGCTGTCGTATAGGTTGTACGCAAATTCAGGTGTGAATGCAAGACAAAGAAACCCGTTAGCCAACTCCAAGCCTTCACAGAAAACATGCAATGCCAAGGCAAATGGTCTAAGGATTCTTCCGCACTATTACACATACAACACTTGATTACTACCTGAATCTTGAAGCGGCTTCTAACTTTGTCAAGAGTAGCACACGCCTTTCTTAAAATCTTCCAATTTCGAGCAGCCAAAGCCGGATGAATAGTCTGCCTCCAAAGAAAATTTTCCCCTTCCAATTTCACATACTTTGTACGAATCAAAGTCTTCGCAGACTTGAAAAAAACTGGCAAGAATAGCTTGGCTCCCAAACGTTGCAATCTGCTCCATTCAAAGGAATCGGCAGGTCCTCCTCTTCAATACCAGCAGAAAGTAAAGTGTTGCGACACTCTTCACTTAAATTCCATGCACCATTGTCAAGCATATCACTCACCAAAACAGCTCGGTCAAGAGTGTAATCTTCTAGAATATCAGCCACAACCAAATCACCCACCCATACATTATAATAGAGAGAAGTGTTGTTTTTAGAGCATTTGTCGGTCGAACTCGCATGCGTTGCTATCTCAAGCATGTTTGTCAATGTTAGTGATCAAAACTATAATTCTTGATTTCTAGTCTACTATATCTAAGTCTCGGACTAGGATAGAAAGTGTAGTTGAGCTCAAGAAATCCATGGCGGATCATCATACAAGACGAAAAACTACTCAAGGAACTGGTGGAACTTCATCGACAAAAAGGTATATGGAGACTTGAACTTATCTATCACTCAAAAGTCTACCTACTCTATCTCCAATCTTGAGACAAAAGTCGTTTTGCTATATAGACTTTGATTATACACATTTGCTATTTCGAGCCGAGTTTAACTCGCCTATATATTTCTCGAAATATGTGTTGGTAAGATTTCGCTTTGGCCAAGTTCATCTTTACCTAGTGACGAAAGTCATTTTATGTTTCAATCACTTTGAAAATTGCTTTGACGAAAAATGGTTTGTGAATAACAACTATATAACGTCCTCTAAGAATGTTTCAGTGATTGAAATGAGAGTTTAGATTATATAACCAATGATGGATATAAGCATTTTTGTGGAAACACATATATGTATAAGTCCTTATTCCTTGAACCGAAGTTTGCGAACTTTGTTGATCAAGAGAACCGGAAAAAGAACCGTGAACTAAGTCCGCGAACTGGCGGAAGTTCTCGACCCGAGAAAATCTGCTGGAGTTTGAGAACTTCTTCCGGGAACTTAAGTCCGCTAACTTGAGTTATAATTATATCTAAAGACGATTGTTTGTGAACTCATGTTTATATAAACTTAGGAATGCTAATTGCAAACCGTGGCTATAAATTTCATGAACCGATTCGAGTGAATTAAATCGTTTTTGCTTTGATTGTGTCTTGTGTCTGCAATTGAAAAACTCTCTAACTAGTTCATTTGAGTCACTTGAACTAGTTACAGTGAAGAAGAAGTTGATATAAAAGTGCTTATATGTCTAACCATTTGGTTAACTATTGTTGAACCAGCAAATGTACATGTTTGGGCACGGTTACACAAAACTAGAAACCTGCATTTCATTTATGTGTAACAAGCTAGCTTTTCGATCTAACGGTTGAAAGATATTAGCTTGAATTTAATCAGGTTTTCATATAAAGGTGAATATTGAATGCTTTGTTACCAAGCTAACATTGATTGCAAACCCTGATTTGAAAGACTGTATAAGGGAGAACTCTAGCAACTGGGAAACCTAATCCCCACACCTTACTGTGATACTAGTTGTGTAAGCTAGAGTCGATTCTCCTTTAACCTTTGGTTTCTTCTCTAAAACCAGGTTAACAACTTAAAGGCTTCATTGGGATTGTGAAGCCAGACCTATACTACTTTCTTGTAGTTGTGTGATCTGATCTTGTTGTTTCTATCGTACGAGTACAATCGCAAAGACTGGCTTGAGTTTGATATCTCCTATAGGAAAGATATAAAAGTAGTCACAAACATCTTCGTCTCATCGTTTGTGATTCCACATATCTTCTTTCGCCGCGTCGATTAAGATAATTGTGAGGAGATTGATAATACTAGGTTTTTCTTCGGGAATATAAGTCCGGGTTGTCAATTGGTTCATGTTCACCTTGATTTATCAAAAGACAGAACAAAACTCATAGGTATTTCTGTGGGAGACAGATTTATCTATTACCGTAGACTTTACTGTGTGATACAAATTTGTTTATTAAAGTCTTCGACTTTGGGTCGTATCAACTCTTAGTTGTGGGTAAGATCAGCTAAGGGAATCAAGTGCGTAGTACCCTGCTGGGATCAGAGACGTAAGGAGCGCAACTGTACCTTGGATAAGTGTGAGATTGATTGGGGTTCAACTACAGTCCAGACCGAAGTTAGTTTGTAGTAGGCTAGTGTCTGTAGCGGCTTAATACAGTGTGTGTTCAATCTGGACTAGGTCTCGGGGTTTTTCTGCATTTTTGGTTCCTCGTTAACAAAATTCTGGTGTCTGTGTTATTTCTATTTCCGCATTATATTGTTTATCTTTATAATTGAAATATCACAGGTTGTGCGTTAGAATCAATCAATTGGAAATTCGACCTTTGGTTGTTGATTGAAATTAATTGATACTTGAACATTAGTCTTTGGTACCGTTCAAGTTATCTCTCTAGTATTTGATAAAGACTCGCAAATTTCTATTTGCTTGAGTATAGATCAAATCGAGAGAATGAGATATTAACTCTTTGATATACGTTTTAAAGATTGAGTGTTATTGATTCTCTTAAAAGTATATTAGAGTTTGTCCATTCAGATTGCTAAGGAAATATTGGGTGTGGTTGTTGTACCCTCGCTTTTTCAATTGGTATCAGAGCAGGTAAACATGTTAAAGACCTTATAAGCCTGAGTTTGTAGCGATCTGATTATGGACGCGTCTATCTCTAATAACATACCAGTTCAGAAATTACCAGATGATTCTAAAAGATTGGATTCACCTGAGAGAACTGTCACATCAAAGTCAATATCTAAACATTTTCTTTATGTAAAAACTGTTGATTGGGAAACTCTGCTAGAAGAACAGTTGGATGAAATTTCTGATGAAGGTGATTCAAATATTAATAGAGATGTTGATGAGCAAGTATCAGAGTATGTTAAGTTTTTGGATTCATGGAATATGAAAAAGATTACAACTTCTCATGTCTCACTTCTTCTGACTCCTCTCTGTCGAGAAAACAAAAAATTGAGAAGATGTTACGCAGGTGTTTATTTTTTGAATCGTTCTAACGAATCGATCCTCAAGAATTCTGAGGAAAACTACATACGAACTCACTTAAATATCAAAAGTACTTTTTGTTGGAAGAGAAATGTAAAGACCCGCAAGTTTTTCAACGTTATTAGACCGGTCAAGTGTCCAATTAGCCGATAATAACTCGATTAGTTTAACACGAACAATAATTAATAGGAATTAATCTAACAACGATCTAGATACGAAAATAGTATCGTTGGATATATCTCGGAAAGTTACGTGGAGTAGAATACTCGAACGTGTCACTCGGATACTGGACAAAGAAGAAATCATCACATTAGTTTGAAGGGAAAATAATCTTATTGCCTTGGACCGACCTGGGATTCCCTTATCCAAATGTTGGGCGCTGTAATAAACTCAGTTGGTTTATCATCAACACGTGTCGAAGATAAGGTCGTTTCTCTTTTCTTCTTATATCTTTCTTTCTCTCTTTCCTCTTATGTTATTTTCCTCTTCTCTTCTGGCGATCTCAAGTCAAGAGGATTAAGCGAGATTTGTGTGTTGATTCATGAAAAAACTTGTAACATGATGCATCGAGGAAGTTGATGTTGATACTGAAATGATTGAGCTTCGGGAAAAGAAGGAATTAACGTTGTTGCTAATAGAAGTTAGGGTTTATACGAAAATCTCGGAGAAGGATTAAGAAATGAAATTGACATTTCTAAGATCAGGAATTGAGATGGGTTTATGTTTAGTTGGGTGATATGAAGTCGATTTGATGAAGAATCAGTGAGTTAGGGTTTGTAAAAAATTCAAAGAGGCTGTAGAAGATGAAATTGAAGGTTTGGAAGATTAATTGGAGATGGGTATGACGTGAATTAAAGTATTGATTGAAGCAGGTTTGTGCTAGCAGTGAATATTGATTCAATTTAAGAATTAGGGTTTGTTCTGTTCTTCCCCAAATCGTGAAATTAGGGTTCTTGAGTCTCAATTGTTGTAAAGAAGATGTAATTGAAGTATATATTGGATGAATCGGGGTTAATAGGATGTTTTGGGGCTGTGTTAGTGGTGAATCGAAGAATTATCTCTTTGGTGGAATTGATTTGGCGTATTAGCAAAGTCAGAGGATGCTAACAATTTGGTAAGTCTCCGATCTATCTTAATTATAGTAGCATGAGTTGAATTGTTTTGATTTCATAGTTTGTACAATTATGGATTGAACTGAGGTTGATGTGAGTATGTATTTAGAAGTGAACTAATGTTGTTATGGGTTATAGGAAAGAACGATGATGATGTTGGAGTTGTAGTTAGTAGAATTGTTAGACACTGGGCTATTGTTACAGCTGAAGGATGAGTTCGGCTTGGAGATTGTTACGGTTGATTATTAGAGTTGATCTGAGTTTGGTTGAGCATCGATGAGTGTGATGTTAGACTTGTTCAGCTAATGGTGGTGGTGAAGTTATAGACAGTTGATCTATTATAAGTTCAAGATGGGTTTGGAGAGGAAATGAATGGAACTGTCAGTGAAAGGGAAGAGTTGAGATGTAGTGAAGTCATAATGGTTATGATTGATCCAGTTGAATGAGATGTTTTGTGACTGAATATTGAAGTGATAATGGTGTTGTTGTTGGAATTCAAGTTGAATGCGCAAAGAGTAGAAAATGGATGTGTTGGTTGAGTTGGGAGTATTAGTTGTATCAGCTGGTACTAATGGAATTGGTTGGCAGATAAGTTAAGGTTTACATGAATGGAATGAACTGGATTTGAGATTGATATTGTTTAAAGTTGGTAATGCTGAAATCAGGTTATGTGAAGTTGAGTTGGTGATGTTGTGAATAGAGTTGCAGGTTACGAAATTTGGAATATGTGTTTGCTAGTTGAGCAAATTTAGAATGGAAGAGTGTTTGTAAATGCAGACGGACAGTGTGGTCTGAGTTGAAGCTTAAATGTAGAAGTTACAGGATTTATGAACTGCTATGTGTAAAGTGAATTGGGAGAAAGAGAGTAGTTTTAATATTGTTTAGCAGAGGCCTTAATGGATGCCCGCAACTGCAGATCAAGGTACTGTTAAAGTACATTTGTATTGAACTATATAGTTATGTTTAAGTGAATAATTTGTATATTGTTTGATTTTATAGAGTCATGCTAGTTGGGTTCATGTAACTGTAGTAGAATTAGGTTGTTTAGTCAGCCCAGTTAGCTTAACTGACTCACTGTATTTAACTAAGTTAACTCAGTAGAGAAGGACTAGACTTTGACCATACTTGACCCTGGACTTGACTTGACCTTACTGTTGACTGTTAATTGACCTGTGATTGTTAGTCTGACCGTTAGAGACTGTCAGTTGACCAGTTAGACTAGGCTTTTGGTTAATGGGACTGACTAGAGAACTTTGGATTAGTATCATGTATTCATAAATTAGATGTTTTGGACCTCTTGTGGTCCGAATTAGCCTTTGGCTTCTCTACAAAGTTGTAGATATTCACAAGATTTAGCTACGGACTATAGAATCAGCCTAATTGGATTAGTAAACTCTTAGTTATGTTAAAGATAGAGAATGAGATACCATAATGGGCTTAGAACCATTAGATAAAATTGTATGATCCTTGTGTGAGCCACCTTGGCTAGGTTCTTAGACTTCTTGTGTGATTAACAGTTAGACTATATTAACAACGATCAATCCAAAGAACGAACCACTGGATCGTGGATCTCGAGGTAGGCATGGCTTGTCATCAAAAGAGGTGGGAATACTTTTGACTCTTTTGTAACCATTATTGTTGCTTTTACAAAAGTTTATGCTTAACAAACTCATGCATTGTCTGATCGTGCATTCTATGCTTTGTTTAAATTGCATATGATAATTTTGTTGATTCTGTGAGTCTTTCCACGATTTGGAAAGGACTTGTAGTGTTTTGTTTGTCATTATGAATTGTTATGGGAAATGAGAATTTTCACTTATGGTATATAGGATACGCTCCTTCACATTTATACCCACATGAATTTAGCTTTTATTGCTTAGAGTGGGTCATCATGGTCTTGGTGGTATCAATAGCTATTGAGTATGGTTAGCACGAATATTATAAATTGTTTGAAGAAGGAGTTTGTCCATATACATGTTTGTTTATTTCAGTGACTTGGTCACTTTTTAATGTTTGGGAAAACATTATTGTTTTCTAAATCTTGCGATGATTACTTGAAAGTTAAATGTTATTCCTACTGGGAACCCCTTTTAGGGATGATGTGCTCACCCTTCCCATTTTCAGTTTCATAGACAGATCAGAGTTGCGCAGCGAAAGCTTCAAGGGTTGTTTTCGTTAGTTGGTTAACTTCTATTATGTTTATTATATTACATATTGTATATGTATCATTTGAGAAGACTTCTTGTATATATATGTCTCAGAGCAGGTTAGTTTTGGGTTAAGTTTTGTATCGCATTTCTTAATTGAATGTTTAAGTACATGTTTTAGATTCGTAGTGCCTCTTTATTTAGTTAATCTCTTGGATTAGTCAGATGCTAGCTTTGGGGGCGCTACAAGAAACTTGTAGAATCTGAAGCAAGGTTTAACTCTCAACAAATTAGTTTAGATGACAGAGAAAGTGCTTGTCTCTCTCGAGAAAAACGCCTTGAGGATGATTTAGCTGCTGCTCTTGATAAAATCAAGATGTTGGAAGATGACTTGAAAAAGTTCAATACTAGTTCAAGCAAATTAACCATTATGTTAGGACCAAGTAAAAATCATCGTGATACACGAGGATTGGGCTATAATGGAATATATGCTCCAAGTATTAGCAAAGAGGTAAAATCTGTCAAGGCTAGTGATTCTTCTCAACAAAAGGTTTCCACTGATGGAAAAAATGAAATACCTTCACCGGCAATTAAGTTTCTAAAGATCAAAGTATATCAACCTCCAAAGACAGCACATACGGATCCAGGTAAGAACATTCCTTATGTTTGCCACTATTGCGGAAATAAAGGTCACCTAGAAAGGAGATGTCGTTTCCGTATAAGGAATGAGAAATTTCATGATGTTCTTGTTTGGGCATCACAAGAAGTTATGAAACCAGGATCATATGTTAAGGCTAATCCTGTAATACCCTGAAAAGTTTGCCCGGGTTTAAGTTAACCCGCTCAATTTTTGCATTTAGGATGCTCAAAATTTGAACTTTATATCGTGGCTTCCTAAATACATTACTACATTCCTTTAGTTAGCTTGGAACATAATATTGGATGTAGAAATCCCATCACATGCAACCACACATGTGTCAAACACATGTTGCAACACTTGGAGTTTCAAGGGAAATTTGGTCCATTGACCTAAATCAAGTAAAAAGAGAAGAACATGCAGAGATTTCTTTTCTAACCTCTCCTTCTTCTTAATATCTTTCCATGGGGACTTGCTTTAAGGAGATGTAACTTTTCTCTTCTTAGTCTCCTCATTCTCTCTAATGGTTTTTTTAATGGTTTTCCATTTTTCTTTCTCAAACAAAGGACATGAAAAAAACTTTTGAGAGATTGGTGAGATTAGGGTTAGAAAAAAAAAATCAGCAAAGGAGTTTTGATTTCAAGTTATGGAGTTAGTTTCAAGAGAAAGTAAGTAGGTTTTTCCTCAATGATTTCGTTTAAGTAGTGCTAATGATGATTTAAATTTGATTTCAACCTTATGCAAAATCTTAGGGTTCTTATGAGATTTGGGGTGTCATCTAATTCAATGTAAAATCTTTGATTCTCTGATTCAAGCATATGGATTAGTATCTACTTCTTTAATTCATGTTCTAACTTGGATTATTGCTGAATGGTTTCTCTAAATTGGAAACTAGGGGTTTTCTAGTCTTTGAATTATATGTGAATGTATTTAACTTGTGAAATACATACTTTATTGGTTATATGTTGATTTGGATTTTGTAGGAAGGGAATGCATGCTTGAGAATTGCATGAAATGTTTGATTTCATATTAAAGGAAATACTTGAATTCACATTAAGATTATATCCCATGAATGTTTGATGAAATGTCTCAAACTATTACTATTATTTTTGTAGTTCCATGATAAAACTTTGATGCTTAGGGTTTGATGATATGAATCAATTCCTTTAACAATATAATGAAATGGGTTGTTGGTGATTTAGTTTCATTGCATAAATTGATGGTTTAGTTTGGGAAATTGAAACACTATATTCATATTGAATGGGGAGATTTTCATTATTAATGATGTTCTTATCTAAATTGGTGAATTTGGTATTCATATTTACTTCCAATTAGTTATCATCAATAAGGTTGTGAATGATTTTTGTTGAATGAGATGCCAATGCTATCAAGATTCGGAAATCTTGTAAATGCATGTTGTTTCCGCATATTGATTGGTGTGTGAGGATTGATCTTACATTTATGAATGAGCTTTGAAATGATTCAAAATAGTGCATTCATGTTATGGTAAAGTTCTAAAAACTTCAATTTGATTATGACTCATAGTTTGTTCATAAAAATGTCTCAAACAACCATTATTATGACTTCACGGACAGCTTTTTTTGGAGGCATGTTTTCATGCATATGAGTGAGGATTTAGCCAAAGTTTTCTTCACGAGAAATGTTTATTGCAGTGTCTTTTATAAACTTGTGAAAGGGAATAATGTTTGGGCATGTAGATTTTAAGTTATGGCTTAAAATGCACAGATAGTCGCAACTGATTTTTCTGAAGGACAACATGTGACAGGGATTTGCCAGCTGATTTTAGAATAGTTACACTCGGAATTAGGCTTGGGTTCCTTCTAGGAAGTTGTAGAGGATTGCGAAAGGTCTCAAAATTGGTGAAGCATGGCTGATCTGGTTATAGACTTAAAAAGTTATCGTGTTGCGAACACAACATGTTAAAGTAGAATTTCCGAAAACAACATTTTGTCATGGATTGTCGCAATCTGTTTAGCACCCTTTTTAATTTTATTATTTTTGGTGATAATGTGATAATTTCATTATATGTTGGTATTTAGTTACTGTACACATTTGGGGTTTACAAAGAAAGAAACATTTAGGTCATACTCTTGCATAGTTAGCCACACTAATTGTATTGGTGCGACAATAGAGTTGAATATTTATGGAACTTGTGCTAGCTGGGCTAATTAGATGTCTCAGTTTGTGCTAGTCTAATGTCATTACTATTACTAGTCTCGTGGCCTTACTTTGGTTTGTAAATTTTAGAACTCATTCGGATACATTTGGTGATTATTGGTATGTAGTAAGGAATGTTCTGGTATATCATTTGTGCGCTAGTGCGAAAGGTGTTTCACTGAATGAGTGTCTATTCTTCTTGTTCTTGTCTATTGTGTAAATATCAATATCTCCACTCATTGTTTGGTTGGTGTATTTACTGTTAGAGCATTGCTCGGTCGAACTCGCATGCGTTGCCATCTCAAGCATGTTTCTCAATGTTAATGATCAAAACTATAAGTCTTGATTTCTAGTCTACTATAGATAAGGTCTCGGACTAGGATAGAAAGTGTATTTGAGCTCAATAACTCCATGGAAATCATCATACAAGACTAAGGAATACTCAAGGAACTGGTGGATCTTCATCGACTAAAAGGTATGTGGAGACTTGAACTTATCTATCACTCAAAAGTCTATTTATCTCCTATCTTGAGACAAAAGTCGTTTTGCTATATAGACTTAGATTATACACATTTGGTATTTCGAGCCGAGTTTACCTCGCCTATCTATTTCTCGAAATATGTGTTGGTAAAGCTTTCTCTTTAGCCAAGTTCATCTTTACCTAGTGACGAAAGTCGTGTTATGTTTCAATCACTTTGAAAATTACTCTGACTAGAAATGGTTTGTGAATAACAACTATATAACGTCCTCTAAGAATGTTTCAATGATTTATTGCTTGAACCGAAGTTTGCGAACTTTATTGATCAATTGAACCAGAGTAGTGCGTGAGCTAAGTCCGCGAACTCAGTCCACGAACCCAGTCCGCGAACTGGCAAAGTTCTCAAACCCGAGAATTTCTGCTGGAGTTTGTGAACTCCATCCGGGAACTTAAGTCTGCAAACCCAGTCCGTGAACTTGAGTAAGTTATGTCTAAAAACAATCTTTAGTGAACTTATCTTTGTAAACTAAGGAATGCAATTGCAAACCGTGGCTGTAGAGTTCATAAACCGAGAATCAAATCATTTTTGCTTCAATTGTTTCTTGTGTAGTACATAAGATTTCCTTGCAATTGAAAAACTCTCTAACTAGTTCATTTGAGTCATTTGAACTAGTTGTGGTGAAGAATAATGTGGTTGATATGAATTAATCATATGGCTAACCATTTGGTTAACTATTGTTGAACCAACTAATGTACAAGTTTGGGCACGGTTACACAAGCCCAGGAACGTGCATTTCATTTGTGTATAACAAGCTATGTTTTCGATCTAATGGTTGATAAATATTAGCTTGAATCTAATCGGGTTTTCATCTAACGTTGAATATTGAATGCTTTGTTACTAAGCTAACATTGATTGCAAACCCTGATTTGAAAGACTATATAAGGGAGAACTCTAGCAACTGGGAAACCTAATCCCCACACATTCTATGTGATACTAGTTGTGTTAAGCTAGAGTCGATTCTCCTTTAACCTTTGGTTTCTTCTTCTAAACCAGGTTAACGACTTAAATACTTCATTGGGATTGTGAATCCAGACCGATACTACTTTTCTTGTAGTTGTGTTATCTGATCTTGCTGTTTCTATCGTACGAGTACAATTGTAATAATTGGCTTGAGATTTCAATCTCTTATAGGCAAGATAAAAAGTAATCACAAACATCTTTGTATCATCGTTTGTGATTCTACAATATTTTTTTTCGCTGCGTCATTAAGACTATTGTGAGGTGATTGATAATACCAGGCTGTTCTTCGGGAATAGAAGTCCGTATTATCAATTGGTTCCTGTTCACCTTGATTTATCAAAATACGGAACAAAACTCATAGGTATATTCGTGGGATACGGATTTATCTATTATCATAGACTTTTCTGTGTGATACAAATTGTTTATTAAAGTCTTCGACTTTGGGTGGTAGCAACTCTTAGTTGTGGGTGAGATCAGCTAAGGGAATCAAGTACGTAGCATCCTGCTGGGATCAGAGACGTCAAAACTGTACCTTGAATCAGTGTGAGATTGGTTGGGGTTCAACTACAGTCCAGACCGAAGTTAGTTTGGAGTAGGCTAGTGTCTGTAGCGGCTTAATACAATGCATGTTCAATCTGGACTAGGTCCCGGGGTTTTTCTACATTTGCGGTTTCCTCGTTAACAAAATTTCTGCTGTCTGTGTTATTTCTTTTCCGTATTATATTTGTTTATATAATTGAAATAATACAGGTTGTGCGTTGTTCAATCAATTAGAATATCCGACCTTTCGGTTGTTGATTTAAATTGATTGACACTTGGATATTGGTGTTTGGTACCATCCAAGTTTATCTCTCTTGTATTTAAATTGAGACTCGCAGTTTGCTTGAGTAAGAGTTAAATCGAGAGATAGAGATTTAAACTCTTTGATATACTTTTCTATTGATTGAGTCTAACTGTCTAGTTGATTCTCTAGAAAGTATATTGGAGTTTGTGCATACAGATTGCTAAGTGAAATATTTGGTGTGTTTGTTAGATCCCGCTTTTTCAATTGGTGTCAGAGCAGGCAAACACGTTTAAGACCTTACAAGTCTGTGTTTGCAGCGATCTGACTCTGTGGACAGAGGTGTTATCTCAATAAACGTACCACCAGTCTTCGATGACTCTAATTACTTATGGTGGAAAATTTTTGTGCGGGATTTTCTTCAAGCAAGTGATTTTCAATCATGGGTATATATAGTTAATGGCTATAATTCTCCCGTTGTGGCAGTTGGAGATGTAAACGTTCCCAAGGACATTGGTGAATACACCCCTGCCCAGATAAATATTGCAAAGCAAAACTCTGACGGTTTGAATGCCATTATACATGCCATTACCCCAAATCTTCAGCACCATGTGTCAAATTGCACTAAGTCTAAAGAAGCTTGGGATATCTTAGAAACCGTATTTGAAGGAAATACCAGTGAAAAGGAATCTAGGCTTCAAAACCTTAATTCCGATTGGGAAAACCTTCGTATGGAAAATGAAGAAACATTTGATAAGTTTAATCACAATGTGTCTGAAATTGTTAATGCATCTCTTTCATTGGGTACTATTCCTGAAAAGGACATTGTGATGAAAATTCTCAGATCGCCGCCATCTAGATATGATTCTAAGAAGCATGCCATCGTTGAGGGAAATAACCTTGATATGCTTTCCAGAAATACTCTTGTTCGAAAGCTTAAAATTTTCGAACTCGAACTTAAACAAAGAGAGAAAAATCAGTTGTTTAGCAATCATGTTGCTACATCTGATAAAAAATCTCGTCGTCCTAAATTGATTAATGAGAGGAATGAGAATTGCTTTATTTCTACTCTGTTACTGTTTATACAACAGCTTAAGAAAGTTCTTAGACAAAGTAAAAGAAAGTCTCAAAAGAGATCTCAATCAATCAATAAAAAGGATAAGAAAGTTCAAAGAAACTATATTAGCAAAAATAGTTTCAAGTGCTATAAAAGTGTCAATGATACTCCTAAAGATCCTGACACAGAGGTTTGTGAGCTAACTAAAGCATGGATGGCTACTCTCGACTATTGTCCCGAGGTTGAAATCTTTGAATGTTCTCTTAACGTCTTTGCTGACAATCACATTTTCCCTCCTAATAGTCTTGACTATTCCAAGATAAACAATCGTAACTCCTCTAAAGTGTTTCAACTGGAAAAGGAAACCCGGTTTAAAAGGAGAAGATCTGGAATGTCAACGACTTAATTTAATACTGGAGGTTGATAAACGCAACTGTGATTCTTATGAATTATGTCAGACCTCTTTGATTGAGTCTGTTAAACATAATCAACAAGTGTCACCTGACCCTATATCATTCTCAAGTCACTCTGACAAAAAGGATGATATGAAAGATCACAAGATCCTACCAAGCATGTTGGTCGACTTGTGTGATGATCAGGATGATCTGAAAGATGTTAGCACTAGAGATAGAAAGCAGTTCTCCTCTATAAAACCAAGCTTGCAGAGGAGGAAAAAGAAGTCTTCTAGGAAACCTTCATTGTTTTCAAAAAGGATTTCCAAAGCACTGCATAGTTTGCAAAAATCAACAATCAAGTTATTCAAAACTATGCTAAAAAGGGGAAAGAATGACGTGCGCAACTCTTCTTCCCCAAAAACAACACAGAAACAAGGAACAACAAATACTTTATCCTCCCGTAAAAAAATCTCCCAGTTTTGCATTGGATTGGGACGATCACTTTCTGTAACTTTTGTTACAATGATTCTTGTCTATCTCTCTTAAGACAAGAATCATATTTACAAGAGGGTTGTGATAAATGTTTTGTGCCTTTATGGTTTTTGGTTGTCTTTTAAAAAAAAAAAAAAAACGTTTTTGCTCATGAATGGCTCCTTTCTATAAGACTTCTTATGGGGATAACCAAATTCTGTTAGGATTTTGGTCAAAGGTCTTTGTTGGAAATTCTTTCTTATCTTCATTCTCTTTAAAGGATGAAGATTTCTCCTTTGTATGAACATTTCATTTATCTCTTCCATCATGTCCTCTTCAAGTCTTTCTAGCAAGGAAAGTGATGTTTGGACTGTTCTTTTTCCCTCTAAGAAGATTCGATTTGATTCTTCTCACAATGAGATGTACTATGACAAACGGGATTCCACCCCAGATGGGAATTCCTCTATCTCTCTTGTTGACAAGCTCTTTTTAACCATGAATCTCGTCTTTGAACAGATGCGTGCTCTGAAAAGTGATCTCGAAGCTTCTTCCAAGAAACTTGAAGAAAAGATGGATAATCTTGAATCAAGGATTGATCTGATCGAAGATGAGCTTGAGGAATATAGGGAATATGAGAAGAGTATTCAAAGTAAGTGAAATGCTTTATAGTAATTTTATTTGCCTAGTAAATCTTATATTTTCTTGTTTTACTTAGAAGAATAACTAGAGGTTGGAATAGTCATTATTGTGATTACACATAGCTATGTCCAACGTTTTCATCTTCATGTTTTTAGACTTATTGGTTTAATTCTTAAATTGTTTGGAAGATGATTTTTGCAGTATTAATCTTTATGGTTTTATATATTGCAATATTGTTATGTGATATGTGTGTTTACGTCCGTGAACTTGATTGTCCCATACTTTGTCAAAAGTAAAGTCGTTCGTGGGTTGATATGTATGTATTGATGAAAGAATGAATTGACTTTTGACAAATACAAAAGTTTAAGTCTATTATGTCAATTTCTGATAGAAGATAGGTTAAAATCTTTTGTTTTCAAGGATTATGTCTATTGTATGTCATTGTGCAAATGGTGATGGAAAAATAGAATGAATCCTTGTGTATTCCGCAGTAATTAATCTTCTTTGATCCATATTTTATGTATTACTGTGAGGCTCCGTAATGTTCCATAAGTTTACTTGTGTTGAGCATCTCCAATTAAGTAAATCATGGGTTCTCTTATGATTAATTTAATTGAGTATTTTGGATTCAAAATCATACTTGTATGTAATTTGTTATGCCCAAAGAAATCCTTCTTTTCTTTTTGAAATTAAGGTCGCTCTTGTTGTTATTTCGGGAATGACATAAAATGGGTGAGAGTTCTTTTGAACTTGTGCTTAATTGCCAAATCTTTGTCGGGAGTGCGGCTGTGGAATATTTTAGGGGTTATCTTGTATCTTAATAGACTCCTTGATGAATGCATTTAGCTTCGGATTTATGATTGCATCTAAATAAGATGATATATGCTTTCTTTTGGTCATGAAATGTCTCTTTCGGAAATTTCATTAGGATCCCGTTCTTGTACCTTTGCCAATTTTATTGACAAAAAAGGGGAGAATTAATATGTAGTTCACACTACAAATACATATGGTTTTCGGATCATTATGTAAGGGGGAGTGGTTTCCATGTGAGATGGAGTATTGACTAAGGAGGAGTGACATATCACCATAGTATTGTTGTTAAAGTTGTGATACAATTGAACTTTGACGCTGTGTAATGATACTATGACACTGTATAACAATGACTGAGAACTCTTGTTTTCTCGTTGTTATAGCTACGGATTTTCAACAACGAAGATGCTAAACTTACAACCTTTGGGATCATTGGAGTACTTGGAAGTGACGAAGATTTCAAGTAATGTTGAAGATTAGACATGTGGAATAGGAGCTACAAAAGTTTATTTATATATTTTTTGTATTCCATATGAATTGATAGTTTTGTCACTAAAATTGACAAATGGGGAGATTGTTAGAGCATTGCTCGGTCGAACTCGCATGCATTGCTATCTCAAGCATGTTTGTCAATGTTAGTGATCAAAACTATAAGTCTTGATTTCTAGTCGACTATAGCTAAGGTCTCGGACTAGGATAGAAAGTTTAGTTGAGCTCAAGAACTCCATGGAAATCATCATACAATATGAAGGACTACTCGAGGAACTGGTGGATCTTTATCGACTAAAAGGTATGTGGAGACTTGAACTTATCCATCACTCAAAAGTCTATTTATCTCCTATCTTGAGACAAAAGTCGTTTTGCTATATAGACTTAGATTATACACATTTGGTATTTCGAGCCGAGTTTAACTCGCCTATCTATTTCTCGAAATATGTGTTGGTAAAGCTTTCGCTTTAGCCAAGTTTATCTTTACCTAGTGACGAAATTCATGTTATGTTTCAATCACTTTGAAAATTGCTCTGACGAGAAATGGTTTGTGAATAACAACTATATAACGTCCTCTGAGAATGTTTCAATGATTGAAATGAGAGTTTAGACTATATAACCATTTGGAGGATATAAGCATTGTTGTGGAAACACATATATGTATAAGTCCTTATTGCTTGAACCGAAGTTTGCGAACTTTGTTGATCAAGTGAACCGGAGTAGTGCGTGAGCTAAGTCCGCGAACTGGCGAAGTTCTCAAACCCGAGAATTTCTGCTGGAGTTTATGAACTTCATCTGGGAACTTAAATCCGCGAACACAGTCCGCGAACTTGAGTAGGTTATGTCTAAAAATGATGTTTAGTGAACTTAGTTTGCAAGAGAAATTAAGTAGGCTTTTCCTCAATGATTTCGTTTAAGTAGTGATAATGATGATTTAAATTTGATTTCAACCCTAATGCAAAATTTTAGAACTAGGGTTCTTATGAGATTTGGGGTGTCATCTAATTTAATGTAAAATCTTTGATTCTCTGATTCCAGCATATGGGTTAGTATCTACTTCTTTAATTCATGTTCTAACTTGGATTATTGCTCAATGGTTTCTCTAAATTGGAAACTAGGGGTTTTCTAGTCTTTGAATTGTATGTGAATGTATTTAACTTGTGAAATACATACTTTATTGGTTATATGTTGATTTGGATTTTGTAGGAAGGGAATGCATGCTTGAGAATTGCATGAAATGTTTGATTTCATATTAAAGTAAATACTTGAATTCACATTAAGATTATATTCCATGAATGTTTGATGAAATGTCTCAAACTATTACTATTATTTTTGTAGTTCCATGATAGAACTTTGATGCTTAGGGTTTGATGATATGAATCAATTCCTTTAAAAATATAATGAAATGGATTGTTGGTGATTTAGTTTCGTTGCATAAATTGATGGGTTAGTTTGCGAAAATTCTCTGGTCTATCACAGTTGATATCAAAGCAGTTCCAGTTCCAGTTCAAACGGGACTGTGTTTATGGGAACTCATCAGTGTTCCACTCATTCAGTGATTACAGGTGAGACGAAGTTCTTTTTAACGGGTTAATGGTGTCACACTCCGTACCTGTTACCCGGATTTAAGTGTACTTGTTAACCAATATGTGTACCTAGGGTGCTTGAATCATAATCGGTAGTGCCAAAATCGAAAATTTGGCCTTGTCTCAATCTTCGTTTGGGTGTTATAATAGCTAACATGCAGCTCGACACTTGTCAACTTGGGGCTAGCAGAGTCATTTTAGTAACTGGGTTAAAAGGGAACCCACTCGCCCTTATTTTTCTTGTTCTCTCCGTCTGCAACTGTTTCTTCTCAAACTTATGGAACAAAAATAATCGATTATTAGTCTTGGGAATTTCCTTTTGTGCATTATTCCTCTTATCCGTCTCTTTTTATTTCTCCGGTGGTTTTGCTTATTTCCTTGATAATAAGAAAGGGTGGATGTTGGAATTTGTTGAAAGAGGATAAAGGTGTTGCCTTTGGTTTGTTGGTGAAAGGTGAAGATTTCAGAAATAATTAAAGTTCGTAGATGATATAGAAACTTGGGGTTTTTTTGAATTGGAATTTCAGAGCTCGTGAAATATTATGAATTTGGACAAAACTCTAATCTGTTTTTGGGTATTTTTGAACAAGCTTTCTGGTCGTGAAAACCAACCAAAGAAAGCGTCTTGCTCGTTCAAAAATATGGTCGAAGGGTGAAGACTGTTGGGTGTTTCCGAAGCCTTGACAATCCAATTGTTAAACAAAAGGTAATACCTCTCTTTTTATGGAACTCATGGTAAATGAAAAATTTAGCATCTGATTTTGTTTAGTAATCATTGATATTAGTGTATAACTAAATAAATGATGATTGAATAATGTGGAAAAATGGGTATTTTCTGTATTGTGCACGAATTGCATGACTAAATTTCATAATATATTCCCCATGTAGTTGCTTGGAAATGAGCTCTGAAATCATATTTGTTACTGTGTAAGTATTTGATAAATTTTCTGACTCAGTTTTCGTTTTGTTAATGAAAATGAATTGACCAAGGAGAAGAGTTGGTTTTACTTTCGTGTTTGGTACAAAAGGAATACAGGGAATGAAGTTTTTGTGAATGAAGTTAGGATATTGGGCTGTCGTAGGAAGGATCTCAATTCCAATTTGATTTGAGAATCAAATAGATTATGCCAAGTCCAAAAGGGGTCTGATTTTGGGTGTCTGTGAGACTGTAAGTGGAGTCTCTTTCACTGTAGAACCTAAAATGATTTTTTAAGTTATTCAAGATAAAATTGTCAAGTTTTGGATTTTTGCTTAATTTATATTATGTTCCTGTTTGTTGTTATTGTAGTGTGGATGTTGGTAAAGCATCCAACTTATCTATGAACTTCTGACATTAGCAGAACTAGTGCAGAAATAATGGTTGCCAATAATGGTGTTAAATCTCATTTGTTTCATATTAATTTAAAACTTGTAGCCTCTGTCCATTTTTCGTTAGGATGTCCATATAGGTAGGACGTCATTGAAACCTATAGCAAGGGTCTGAAACGGATGGTATATTTGAAGGAAAAGTAAATATGCCGCTTTTATCTTATTGGTGAAATTCGTTGAATTGCAATGTTTAAGAAACTGTGCGCGTAAAAGGAACACTATGCTTGTGTTGAGGAGTGGCTAAATTAATATGCTTGAGTTAAGGAGTGGCTAAATTAATTAGTTAGCTAATGGAGTATTTCACGGGTACCTCGATACAAACCTTGGTACTGAGTACTCCCACTATATTATTTTTACTCTCATTTTGTTGCATGTTCTGTCCTTATTTCGACCACGAAGTCAGTTATTTTTGTGGCTGCTATAAACGATTTTGGAATTAGTCTTGAGTATCTCTAAATCTCTTATGTGCTCATTTTGGTGAAACGTTTTGCTTAACATAAAAGTTGATTGGGATTTACTCATATGACACTGGTCTCTAATTTATAGTTGCTAAGCTTCTATTTCTTTCTTGTGCTTGATGTATGGAAAGGATGCAAGCAAGTTACGTTTGCAGAGATGCGTTTCTTGCTTGCCATTTTCTTCATTTAGTGTTTTATATATTTTTACTTGGATGCAAATGGTACTCCCTCCGTCCCACTTCTAAGTGACCTATTTGAAATTTGCACAATTTTTAAGGGAAGCAAGGAAAATAGTATTTTTAATTATTTTTTACAATTATACCCTTATGAATAATAACTAGTGAAATTTAAAAATGGTTTATCTCTCAAAATACTCCACGGATGTTCGCAAATTTCATACAATTGAAAAGCATTTTAAAACACCTACGTAACGAATATAAACATGCCTATCAAATTATACATATTTCATATATTATTTATAACTAACTAAAAGGATAATTCCGGAATATCTCATTGTTTAGTGATATAGGTCACTTATCATTGGGACAAAATCTAAAATCAAATAGGTCACTTAGGAGTGGGACGGAGGGAGTATATTTCTGTGGCAATTCAGGTACAATTATGAGTTTGAATGTAATCAATGCCTTCCACCTTGTGTATTTCCTAACCATTCTCTGTATTATACTTACTAAATTGCACAATATTAGAAGATATAGATACGGAATGGTTAGTATTTACTCTTAACAGTGTCTTATATGTGTATGTGCTAGTTTACCAATTCCTTTAAACTTTATGTTGCTTCTGTGGAACTGAATTGGTGATTGGCTTACTCGGAATACTGACATGTATTTACTCTTAACAGTGTCTTATATGTGTATGTGCTAGTTTACCAATTCCTTTAAACTTTATGTTGCTTTTGTGGAACTAAATTGGTGATTGGCTTACTCGGAATACTGACATTCAACACTGCAAGTGAAATCAGTTTACTTGATAGCTGACAAGAGATAGTTGCTATTGTCGGTAGTTCATACTATCTATACTAAATTGACGAACTACGGTCGTGCTTGATCCCTTCGAGCTACCGAGAGGGTACGTAGGCAGCCGCTATGCGGTTCAACACAACTCTACAAGGTTGTTCATATCACCTAGAAGTCTTGGTTACTGCTTTGCAGTTTTATACCATCTATTTAGAGATGATTGCAACCCTAGTAGTTTATAAAATGTTTTGGTAAGAGGTAGTTGCAGTACTGATTGTTCATACTATCTAATAGTGAGATGACTGTTGTCTGTTCGAGATAATTCATACCATGTGATAACCATACAGCCAGTGAGACAAGAGACGATTATTACCATTCGAGGTAATTCATATCATCTGCCTCGACTAGTGAGTTAGGAAATGGTTATTATCGTGCGAGATAACTAATATCATCTGAATAGAGGTGGTTGTCGTCGTTTTAAGGAAATTCATACCATCTAGCGAGGAATGGTTACTGCAAGGAAGTTCATACCATCTATTAGGCCATAATTGGCACCCCCACTATATCTGTATGAACCGTCTGGAACAGTGAGATTGTCAGGCCCACTGGGGAACCCCACCTATGGGTGTCTACCCGGAAGATCGTTGCGGCAACGATGGCTGGTAACTAAAAATACCCTGACATTGGCACTGGCCATTCCTCACTCCTCTGATACAGTGTGTGTTGTCAGGCCTACTGGGGCACCCCCACCACCTCGGTGGCTGGTATCCAAAACTATCCTGACATTTACATGACCCTTAATCGAGGTTTTTGTTCAGCAGAATCCCAGTCTGTGAACCCTGGTGTTCATTTGAAGATGATTGTCACTTGCATAAGGTGATTCATATCATTTGCTTGGTAAAACTGAATTGGTTTGAAAAATTTGAAAGTCCTGGACTAGGACGGACCAGAGAATTTTCGCTTTCAACGGGTCGGGTTACGACCCGCTTGGCAAGCTCCGACTCTCTAATACGCCATTCGAGAAACTTGTTCAAGTGACAATCATCTCCAAGCTAACTCCAAGATTCAGACATTGAGATTCTGCTGAATAGAAACCTCGTTTAAGGGTCATAGAAATGTCCGAATTATCAGGGTAGTTCTGGATACCAGCCACCACCGGCCAGTGTCAATGGTCTTCCGGGTAGCCACCGAGGTGGTGGTGTGCCCTAGTGGGCCTGACAACACACATCGTAGCAGACGAATTAGGAATGACCAGTGCCAATGTCATGGTAGTTCTGGATACCAGCCACCATCGTCCAGTGCCAATGGTCTTTCGGGTAGCCACCTATAGGTGGGGTGCCCCAGTGGGCCTGACAAGGATTGCCACTTAGGATTAACAATCACACATCCAAGTGGTTCACCCAATGGTTGGTTGGGGTGCCATTTGTGGCCTGGTAGATGGTATGAACTGCCCTGCAGTAACCATCCCTCGTTAGATGGTATAGCTTGTCTTTAAACGACAACATCCATTTCCGCTCAGATGATATGAGTTACCACGTAAGGTAAAAACCATTGCTTAACTCACGAGCCGAGACAGATGATATGAATTACGTCGAACGGTAATAACCATGTCTTGTCTCACATGATGTACGATTATCAGATGGTATGATTTACCACATATGGTAATAATCATCTCATTAGGTAGTATGAACAACCAATGCTGCAACTACCTCAAGAAAAAATATTATATAATCTGCCAGGGTTGCAATCATCTCTTGATAGATGGTATGAACTTTCAAACATCAATCAACACTTCCAGATGATGTGAATAACCTTGTAATGTTGTGCTGAACCGCATAGAGGCTTCCTACGTACCCTCTCCCTTGCTCGAAGGGATAAAGCATGACTGTAAGGGATCAAGCATGACTGTAGTTCGTCATCTAGATAATATGAACTACTCCTAACAGTAGCAATTATCTTTTACTAAAATATCAAGTAAACATTTTCTACTTGCAGTTCACATATTGAATTACGAGTATAGGACAACTCTTAGTAAGCCAAGGATACCCGCTACACTTGAATACACAACAAATACACAATAAATGAGCATCGTTAATCGACATTAACACACAAGGTATATACACTATACAATCTAAGTTGATGTGGTAACTAAGTACACAAATAAATTAAAAAGAATGATAAGAAGCCACCCTGTTATTATAAAAGTAAAATTTGCACGTCCTCATTCCATATATATATACAACAAAATTACTTTGAGCATGTCTCATTATTTACATATCTAAGAAGAGTAGCACAAAAGGCACAATAGCACATTCCAAGGAAATCGGTAAAACTCAAACCTGAACTTGATAGCATTTGACGTACAATAAAATGATATGTAATATCCAAATGACAATATTTCCATAAGCGGGTGTCCGTGAATTATTCAGTGATCTTTGCCTAACTGATTTAAGAGTGAGAAGCTAGCGGAAAAAAGAAATACTAATGAAAATCAACTCCATGAATATTTGTTTAGTCAAAAGATTCGCTCATAGGTAACAATGACTAGGTGCATAAGAAGGGTTTGGTTCTTGTCAGGGTATTACACCATTAACCCCTTAAAAGAATTTCGTCCCGAAATTCAAAATAAAATTAGAAGTAAAGAGTGTTACCTGAAGTTATCGCACGAATAGAAAACTGATGAGTTCCAAAACGCACAGTCCCGTTTGAACCGGAACTGCTCTGAAACGTTTGCCCGGTTTTAAGGTAACCCGCTCAATTTTTGCATTTAGGATGATCAAAATTTGAACTTTATATCGTGGCTGCCTAAATACATTACTACATTCCTTTAGTTAGCTTGGAACATAATATTTGATGCAGCCACACATGTGTCAAACACATGTTGCAACACTTGGAGTGCCAAGGGCAATTTGGTCCATTGGCCTATATCAAGTAAAAATAGAAGAAGATGCAAAGATTTCTTTTCTAAGCTCTCCTTGTTCTTAATATCTTTCCATGGGGACTTGCTTGAAGGAGATGTAACTTTTCTCTTCTTAGTCTCCTCATTCTCTCTAATGGTTTTCCATTTTTCTTTCTCAAACAAAGGACATGAACAAAACTTTTGAGAGATTAGTGAGATTAGGGTTAGAAAAGAAAAATCAGTAAAGGAGTTTTGATTTCAAGTTATGGAGTTAGTTTGCAAGAGAAAGTAAGTAGGTTTTTCCTCAATGATTTCGTTTAAGTAGTGATAATGATGATTTAAATTTGATTTCAACCGTAACGCAAAATCTTAGAACTAGGGTTCTTATGAGATTTGGGGTGTCATCTAATTCAATGTAAAATCTTTGATTCTGTAATTCAAGCATATGGATTAGTATCTACTTCTTTAATTCATGTTCTAACTTGGATTATTGCTCAATGGTTTCTCTAAATTGGAAACTAGGGGTTTTCTAGTCTTTGAATTGTATGTGAATGTATTTAACTTGTGAAATACATACTTTATTGGTTATATGTTGATTTGGATTTTGTAGGAAGGGAATGCATGCTTGAGAATTGCATGAAATGTTTGATTTCATATTAAAGGAAATACTTGAATTTACATTAAGATTATATCCCATGAATGTTTGATGAAATGTCTCAAACTATTACTATTACTTTTGTAGTTCCATGATAAAACTTTGATGCTTAGGGTTTGATGATATGAATCAATTCCTTTAACAATATAATGAAATGGGTTATTGGTGATTTAGTTTAATTGCATAAATTGATGGGTTAGTTTGGGAAATTGAAACACTATATTCATATGTGAATGGGGAGATTTCCATTATTAATGATGTTCTTATCTAAATTGGTGAATTGGGTATTCATATTTACTTCCAATTAGTTACCACGGATAAAGATTGTGAATGATTTTTGTTGAATGAGATGCCAATACTATCAAGATTCAGAAATCTTGTAAATGCTTGTTGTTTCCGCATATTGATTGGTGTGTGAGGATTCATCTTACATTTATGAATGAGCTTTGAAATGATTCAAAAGAGTGCATTCATGTTATGGTAAAGTTCTAAAAACTTCAATTTGATTATGACTCATAGTTTGTTCATAAAATGTCTCAAACAACTATTATTATGACTTCACGGACAGGTTTTTTTGGAGGCATGTTTTCATGCATATGAGTGAGGATTTAGCCAAAGTTTTCTTCAAGAAAAATGTTTATTGCGGTGTATTTTATAAACTTGTGAAAGGGCATAATGTTTGGGCACGTAGATTTTAAGTTATGGCTTAAAATGTACAGATTCGCATCTGATTTTCTGAAGAACAACATGTGACAGGGATTTTCCGGCTGATTTTTGAATAGTAGTTACACTCGGAATTAGGCTTGGGTTCCTTCTCGGAAGTTGTATAGGATTACGAGAGGTCTCAAAAGTGGTAAAGCATAGCTGATTTGGTTATACGTTTAAAAAGTTATCGTGTTGCGAACACAGCGTGTTAAAATAGAATTTCTGAAAACAACATTTTGTCATGGATTTTCGCAATCTGTTTAGCACCCTTTTTAATTTTATTATTTTTGGTGATAATGTGCTAATTTCATTATATGTTGGTATTTAGTTACTGTACACATTTGGGGTTTACAAAGAAAGAAACATTCAGGTCATACTGTTGCATAGTAAGCCACGCTAATTGTATTGGTGCGACAATAGAGTTGACTGTTTATGGAACTTGTTCTTGCTGGGATAATTAGATGTCTCCGTTTGTGTTAGTCTATTGTCATTACTATTACTAGTCTCGTGGCCTTACTTTGGTTTGTCAATTTTAGAACACATTCGGATACATTTGGTGATTATTTGTACGTAGTAAGGAATGTTCTAGTACATCATTTGTGCGCTAGTGCAAAAGGTGTTTCACTTAATGAGTTTCTATTCTTATTGTTCTTGTCTATTGTGTAAGTATCAATATCTCCCACTCATTGTTGGTTGGTGTATTTACTGCTTCGTGCTTGGAGTTCACACAATTATTGGATGCATAAAAGCATTTCACCAAAGAGCATTAACTAACTCTTGTATTACTTGCCTTATAAATTTATTATCATCTTTCTACATAAGTAGCCCAAATATTTGGCTGGCCTATAAAATAAATGTATTTGATTCACTTATTCCTTTGGAAAGAAACAAAAATGTTTATATACAGATGAGAACATTATTTTCATTTATGCAATGAGAGAACTCTTTGTTCTGACAACAGGTTGTGTATGAAGCTACTGGCTATATTTTGTTGTCTGGATCAAATTGTATATTTTTATTTACTTTATGATATTAAGTAGTTCTACAAGCAGAGATAAGAACTAAGGTTCAAATTCCTGGAACTACAATACTAGTGAATATAGATTGCATATGGCAGGTAGGAGGAGGAAAGGGTCAGATCTGATGCTCATTTTATTATTTTAGAACTCATTAACATATAGAATGAGGTGTTAATTACTCTTAGTGTTCGTATGAGCTTTTATTTTGACTGAAGCTACTTCCTAGTGCATTGTTGGTAATCATTATGAAAAGTTAGAGAAAGTTGCTGCCACGATAAACAGTTCATTCTATCTTAACAATAATGACGAACTACGGTCGTGCTTGATCCCTTCGAGAAACAGAGAGGGTACGTAGGAAGCCTCTATGCGGTTCAACACAACTCTACAGGGTTTTTCATATTATCTGAGTGTTGATTGCTGCTTGGCAGTTCATATATTCCATTCAGAGATGATTGCAACCCTTGCAGATTATCTAATGTTTGTTAGAGGTACTTGCGGCATTGGAAGTTCATACTACCTAGTGAGAGATGATTACTACCATCCAAGGTAAATCATACTATCTGATAATTGTACAGCTTGTGAGATAAGAGATGATTATTACCGTTCGACGTAATTCATATCATTTGTCTTGGATTGTGATTTAAGAAATGGTTTTTACCATACGTGGTAACTCATATCATCTGAGAGGAGATGGTTTTTATCGATTAAAGGCAATTCATATCATCAAACAAGGGATGGTTACTACAGGGCAGTTCATACCATCTAGTGGGATATAATTGGCATTCTCATCACTGGTGGATGAACTTTTTGGGTGGTGAAATTGTTAAGCCTAAGTGGAAACCCTTGTCACGCCCACTGGGGCACCCCACCTACAGGTGGCAACCATGAAGACCATTGGCACTGGCCGATGGTGGCTGGTATCCAGAACTACCCTGACATTGGCACTAGCCATCCCTCACCCGTCTGATACAGTGTGTGTTTCTAGACCCACTGGGACACCCCACCACCTCGGTGGCTAGCCTTAATACCATTGGCACTGGCCGGTGGTGGCTGGTATCCAGAACTACCCTGACAATTCTGATATTTACGTGACCCTTAAAAGAGGCTTCTGTTCAGTATAATCTCAGTTTCTGAATGTTGGTGTTCGCTTGGGAGATGATTTTCACTTGCACAAGGTGAGTGAAATCATTTGGTTGGTTAGCGATGATATCCAAAATTACATAAGTTTGACGGATTTGATAATCCTTAGTGAAAATAGATTTTAGCTGCTATTGAAGAAGTTTAACATAAATCGATGAGCATTTGTTTGGCAGATTTCGAATTGGTCCGAAAAATTTGAACGCCCAGTTCCTCGAGTGGTGTATCAAAGAGTCGGAGCTTGCCAAGCGAGTCATAACCCGACCTGTTTGAAGCAAAAATTCTCTGGTCCGTTACAGTTGGTATAAAACAACATTTTGTCATGGATTGTCGCAATCTGTTTAGCACCCTTTTTAATTTTATTATTTTTGGTGATAATGTACTAATTTCATTATATGTTGGTATTTAGTTATTGTACACATTTTGGGTTCACAAATAAAGAAACATTCAGGTCATACTCTTGCATAGTGAGCCACGCTAATTGTATTGGTGCGACAATAGAGTTGACTGTTTATGGAACTTGTGCTTGCTGGGCTAATTAGATGTCTCCGTTTGTGTTAGTCTACTGTGAATACTATTACTAGTCTCGTGGCCTTACTTTGGTTTGTCAATTTTAGAACACATTCGGATGCATTTGGTGATTATTTGTATGTAGTAAGGAATGTTCTGGTACATCATTTGTGCGCTAGTGCGAAAGGTGGTTCACTTAATGAGTGTCTATTCTTATTGTTCTTGTCTATTGTGTAAGTATCAATATCTCCCACTCATTGTTGGTTGGTGTATTTACTGCTTCGTGCTTTGGAGTTCACAAAATTATTGGATGCATAAAAGCATTTCACCAAAGAGCATTAACTAACTCTTGTGTTACTTGCCTTACAAATTTATTATCATCTTTCTCCATAAGTGGCCCAAATATTTGGCTGGCCTGTAAAATAAATGTATTTGATTCACTTATTCCTTTGGAAAGAAACAAAAATGTTTATATACAGATGATAACATTATTTTCATTTATGCAATGAGAGAACTCTTTGTTCTGACAACAGGTTGTGTATGAAGCTATTGTCTATATTTTGTTGTCTGGATCAAATTGTATATTTTTATTTACTTTCTGATATTAATTAGTTCTACAAGCAAAGATAAGAACTAAGGTTCAAATTCCAAGAACTAAAATACTAGTGAAGACAAAATTGCATATGGTAGGAAGGAGGAGGAAAGGGTCAGATTTGATGCTCATTTTATTATTTTAGAACTCATTAATATATAGAATGAGGTGTTAATTACTCTTGCAGTTTGTATGATATTTTATTTTGGCTGAAGCTACTTCCTAGTGCATTGTTGGTAATCATTATGAAAAGTTAGAGATAGTTGCTGCCACGATAAGCAGTTCATACTATCTGAACAATAATGACGAACTACGGTCGTGCTTGATCCCTTCGAGCAACAGAGAGGGTACGTAGGCAGCCGCTATGTGGTTCAACATAACTTTACAGGGTTGTTCATATTATCTGAAAGTGTTTATTGCTGGTTGGCAGATCATATATTCCATTCAGAGATGATTAAAACCCTTGCAGATTATCTAATGTTTGTTAGAGGTACTTGCGGCATTGGATGTTCATACTACCTAGTGAGAGATGATTACTACCATCCAAGGTAAATCATACCATCTGATAACTGTACAACTTGTGAGATAAGAGATGATTATTACCGTTCGGTGTAATTCATATCATTTGTCTCGGCTTGTGATTTAAGAAATGGTTTTTATCATACGTGGTAACTCATATCATCTGAGAGGAGATGGTTGTTGTCGATTAAAGGCAATTCATATCTTCTAACGAGGGATGGTTACTGCAGGGCAGTTCCTACCATCTAGTAGGATATAATTGTCACTCCCATCACTGGTGGATGAACTTTTTGGGTGGTGAAATTGTTAATCCTAAGTGGAAACCCTTGTCAGGCCCACTGGGGCACCCCACCTACGGGTGGCACCCAGAAGACCATTGGCACTGGATGGTGGCTGGTATCCAAAACTACCCTGACATTGGCACTGGTCATCCCTCAGCCGCCTGATACAGTGTGTGTTTCTAGGCCCACTGGGGAACCCCACCACCTCGGTGGATACCCGGAAGACCATTGGCACTGGACGGTGGTGGCAAGGATCCAGAACTACCCTGACAATTCTGATATTTACGTGACC
Source organism: Papaver somniferum (assembly GCF_003573695.1). Lineage (NCBI taxonomy): Eukaryota > Viridiplantae > Streptophyta > Magnoliopsida > Ranunculales > Papaveraceae > Papaver > Papaver somniferum. Next base: position 27,327,498 of record NC_039363.1, on the reverse strand, counting down.
CTTAAAAGAGAATTCTGTTCAGTATAATCTCAGTTTTTGAACCTTGGTGTTCGCTTGGGAGATGATTGTCACTTGCACAAGGTGATTGATATCATTTGGTTGGTTAGCGATGATATCCAAAATTACAGCAGTTTGACGGATTCGATGATCCTTAATGAAAATAGAGTTTAGCTGCTATTGAAGCAGTTTAACATAAATCGATGAGCATTCGTTTGGAAGATTTCAAATTGGTCCGAAAAATTTGAATGCCTAGTTCTTCGAGTGGCGTATCAGAGATTTGGAGCTTGCAAGCGGGTCGTAACCCGATCCGTTTGAAGCAAAAATTCTCTGGTCCGTTACAGTTGGTATCAGAGCAGTTCCAGTTCAAACGGGACTGTGCGTTTTGGAACTCATCAGTCTTCTATTCGTGCGATAACTTTAGGTAACACTCTTTACTTCTAATTTTATTTTGAATTTCGGGACGAAATTCTTTTAAGGGGTTTATGGTGTAAACTCTATTGAACTTTATATCGTGGCTGCCTAAATACATTACTACATTTTTTAGTTAGATTGGAACATAATATTAGATGTAAAAATCCCATCACATGCAACCACACATGTGTCAAACACATGTTACAACACTTGGAGTGCCAAGGGAAATTTTGTCCATTGACCTATATCAAGTAAAAAGAGAATGAGATGCAGAGTTTTCTTTTCTAAGCTCTCCTTGTTCTTAATATCTTTCCATGGGGACTTGCTTGAAGCAGATGTAACTTTTTTCTTCTTAGTCTCCTCATTCTCTCTAATGGTTTTCCATTTTTGTTTCTCAAACAAAGGACATGAACAAAACTTTTGAGAGATTGGTGAGATTAGGGTTAGAAGAGAAAAATCAGCAAAGGAGTTTTGATTTCAAGTTATGGAGTTAGTTTACAAGAGAAAGTAAGTAGGTTTTTCCTCAATGATTTCGTTTAAGTAGTGATAATGATAATTTAAATTTGATTTCAACCATAATGCAAAATCTTAGAACTAAGGTTCTTATGAGATTTGGGGTGTCATCTAATTCAACGTAAAATCTTTGATTCTCTGATTCAAGCATATGGGTTAGTATCTACTTCTTTAATTCATGTTCTAACTTGGATTATTGCTTAATGGTTTCTTTAAATTGGAAACTAAGGGTTTTCTAGTCTTTGAATTGTATGTGAATATATTTAACTTGTGAAATACATACTTTATTGATTATATGTTGATTTGGATTTTGTAGGAAAGGAATGCATGCTTGAGAATTGCATGAAATGTTTGATTTCATATTAAAGGAAATACTTGAATTCACATCAAGATTATATCCCATGAATAATTGATGAAATGTCTCAAACTATTACTATTATTTTTGTAGTTCCATGAAAAAACTTTGATGCTTAGGGTTTGATGATATGAATCAATTCCTTTAACAATATAATGAAATGGGTTGTTGGTGATTTTGTTTAATTGCATAAATTGATGGGTTAGTTTGGAAAATTGACACACTATATTCATATGTGAATGGGGAGATTTCATTATTAATGATGTTCTTATATAAATTGGTGAATTGGGTATTCATATTTACTTCCAATTAGTTACTACCCATAAAGGTTGTGAATGATTTTTGTTGAATGAGATGCCAATGCTATCAAGATTCCGAAATCTTGTAAATGCATGTTGTTTCCGCATATTGATTGGTGTGTGAGGATTCATCTTACATTTATGAATGAGATTTGAAATGATTCAACAAAGTGCATTCATGTTATGGTAAAGTTCTAAAAACTTCAATTTGATTATGACTCATAGTTTGTTCATAAAAATGTCTCAAACAACCATTATTATGACTTCACGGACAAGTTTTTTTGGAGGCATGTTTTCATGCATATGAGTGAGGATTTAGCCAAAGTTTTCTTCACGAGAAATGTTTATTGTGGTGTCTTTTATAAACTTGCGAAAGGGAATAATGTTTGGGCATGTAGATTTTAAGTTATGGCTTAAATTCTACAGATAGTCGCAACTGTTTTTTCTGAAGAACAACATGTGACAGGGCTGATTTTAGAATAGTTACACTCGGAATTAGGCTTGGGTTCCTTGTCGGAAGTTGTATAGGATTGCGAGAGGTCTCAAAATTGGTAAAGCATGGATGATTTGGTTATACGGTTAAAAATTTATCGTGTTGCGAACACAGCATGTTAAAATAAAATTTCCGAAAACAACATTTTGTCATGGATTGTCGCAATCTGTTTAGCACCCTTTTTAATTTTATTATTTTTGGTGATAATGTGATAATTTCATTATATGTTGGTATTTAGTTACTGTACACATTTGGGGTTTACAAAGAAAGAAACATTCAGGTCAAACTCTTGCATAGTTAGCCACACTAATTGTATTGGTGCGACAATAGAGTTGAATATTTATGGAACTTGTGTTTGCTGGGCTAATTAGATGTCTCCGTTTGTGCTAGTCTAATGTCATTACTATTACTAGTCTCGTGGCCTTACTTTGGTTTGTAAATTTTAGAACACATTCGGATACATTTGGTGATTATTGGTATGCAGTAAGGAATGTTCCGGTACATCATTTGTGCGCTAGTGCGAAAGGTGTTTCATTGAATGAGTGTCTATTCTTCTTGTTCTTGTCTATTGTGTAAGTATCAATATCTCCCACTCATTGTTTGGTTGGTGTATTTACTGTTAGAGCATTGCTCGGTCGAACTCGCATGCGTTGCCATCTCAAGCATGTTTGTCAATGTTAATGATCAAAACTATAAGTCTTGATTTCTAGTCTACTATATATAAGGTCTCGGACTAGGATAAAAAGTGTAGTTGAGCTCAAGAACTCCATGGCAATCATCATATAAGACGAAGGACTACTCAAGGAACTGGTGGATCTTCATCGACTAAAAGGTATGTGGAGACTTGAACTTATCTATCACTGAAAAGTCTATTTATCTCCTATCTTGAGACAAAAGTCGTTTTGCTATATAGACTTAGATTATACACATTTGGTATTTCGAGCCGAGTTTACCTCGCCTATCTATTTCTCGAAATATGTGTTGGTAAAGCTTTCGCTTTAGCCAAGTTCATCTTTACCTAGTGACGAAAGTCATGTTATGTTTCAATCACTTTGAAAATTGCGCTGACTAGAAATGGTTTGTGAATAACAACTATATAACGTCCTCTAAGAATGTTTCAATGATTTAAATGAGAGTTTATACTGTATAACCATTTGGAGGATATAAGAATTGTTGTGGAAACACATATATGTATAAGTCCTTATTGCTTGAACCGAAGTTTGCGAACTTTGTTGATCAAGTGAACCGGAGTAGTGCGTGAGCTAAGTCCGCGAACTCAGTCTGCGAACCCAGTCCGCGAACTGGCAAAGTTCTCAAACCTGAGAATTTCTGCTGGAGTTTGTGAACTCCATCCGGGAACTTAAGTCTGCAAACCCAGTCTGCGAACTTGAGTATGTTATGTCTAAAAACAATCTTTAGTGAACATATCTTTGTAAACTAAGGAAAGCAATTGCAAACCGTGGTTATAGAGTTCATAAACCGAGAATCAAATCATTTTTGCTTCATTTTTTTCTTGTGTAGTACATAAGATTTCCTTGCAATTGAACAACTCTCTAACTAGTTCATTTGAGTCATTTGAACTAGTTGTGGTGAAGAATAATGTGGTTGATATGAAGTAATCATATGGCTAACCATTTGGTTAACTATTGTTGAACCAACTAATGTACAAGTTTGGGCACGGTTACACAATCCCAGGAACGTGCATTTCATTTGTGTATAACAAGCTATGTTTTCGATCTAATGGTTGATAAATATTAGCTTGAATCTAATCAGGTTTTCATCTAACGTTGAATATTGAATGCTTTGTTACTAAGCTAACATTGATTGCAAACCCTGATTTGAAAGACTATATAAGGGAGAACTCTAGCAACTGGGAAAACTAATCCCAACACATTCTATGTGATACTAGTTGTGTTAAGCTAGAGTCGATTCTCCTTTAACCTTTGGTTTCTTCTTCTAAACCAGGTTAACGACTTAATACTTCATTGGGATTGTGAATCCAGACCGATACTACTTTTCTTGTAGTTGTGTTATATGATCTTGCTGTTATATTCGTACGAGTACAATTGTAATAATTGGCTTGAGATTTCAATCTCCGATAGGCAAGATAAAAAGTAATCACAAACATCTTTGTCTCATCGTTTGTGATTCCACAATATCTTTTTTCGCTGCGTCATTAAGACTATTGTGAGGTGATTGATAATACCAGGCTGTTCTTCGGGAATAGAAGTCCGGATTATCAATTGGTTCCTGTTCACCTTGATTTATCAAAATACGGAACAAAACTCATAGGTATATTCGTGGGATACGAATTTATCTATTATCATAGACTTTTCTGTGTGATACAGATTGTTTATTAAAGTCTTCGACTTTGGGTGGTAGCAACTCTTAGTTGTGGGTGAGATCAGCTAAGGGAATCAAGTACGTAGCATCCTGCTGGGATCAGAGACGTCAAAACTGTACCTTGAATCAGTGTGAGATTGGTAGGGGTTCAACTACAGTCCATGCCGAAGTTAGTTTGGAGTAGGCTAGTGTCTGTAGAGGCTTAATACAATGTCTGTTCAATCTGGACTAGGTCCCGGGGTTTTTCTACATTTGCGGTTTCCTGGTTAACAAAAATTCTGGTGTCTGTGTTATTTCTTTTCGGTATTATATTTGTTTATATAATTGAAATAATACAGGTTGTGCGTTGTTCAATCAATTAGAATATCCGACCTTTCGGTTGTTGATTTAAATTGATTGACACTTGGATATTGGTCTTTGGTACCATCCAAGTTTATCTCTCTTGTATTTAAATTGAGACTCGCAGTTTGCTTGAGTAAGAGTTAAATCGAGAGATAGAGATTTAAACTCTTTGATATACTTTTCTATTGATTGAGTCTAACTGCCTAGTTGATTCTCTAGAAAGTATATTGGAGTTTGTGCATAAAAATTGCTAAGTGAAATATTTGGTGTGGTTGTTAGACCCCGCTTTTTCAATTGGTGTCAGAGCAGGAAAACACGTTTAAGACCTTACAAGTCTGTGTTTGCAGCGATCTGACTCTGTGGACAGAGGTGTTATCTCAATAAACGTACCACCAGTCTTCGATGGCTCTAATTACTTATGGTGGAAAATTGCTATGCGAGCTTTTCTTCAAGCAAGTGATTTTCAATCATGGGTATATATAGTTAATGGCTATAATGCTCCCGTTGTGGCAGTTGGAGATGTAAACGTTCCCAAGGACATTGGTTAATACACCCCTGCCCAGATAAATGTTGCAAAGCAAAACTCTGACGGTTTGAATGCCATTATACATGCCATTACCCCAAATCTTCAGCACCATGTGTCAAATTGCACTAAGTCTAAAGAAGCTTGGGATATCTTAGAAACCGTATTTGAAGGAAATACCAGTGAAAAGGAATCTAGGCTTCAAAACCTTAATTCCGATTGGGAAAACCTTCGTACGGAAAATGAAGAAACGTTTGATGAGTTTAATCACAATGTGTCTGAAATTGTTAATGCATCTCTTTTATTGGGTAAGACTATTCCTGAAAAGGACATTGTGATGAAAATTCTCAGATCGCTTCCATCTAGATACGATTCTAAGAAGCATGCCATCGTTGAGGGAAATAACCTTGATATGCTTTCCAGAAATACTCTTGTTGGAAAGCTTAAAATTTTCGAACTCGAACTTAAACAAAGAGATAAAAATCAATTGTTTAGCAATCATGTTGCTACATATGATAAAAAATCTCGTCGTCCTAAATTGATTAATGAGAGGAATGAGAATTGCTTTATTTCTACTCTGTTACTGTTTATACAACATCTTAAGAAAGTTCTTAGACAAAGTAAAAGAAAGTCTCAAAAGAGATCTCAATCAATCAATAAAAAGGATAAGAAAGTTCAAAGAAACTATACTAGAAAAAATAGTTTCAAGTGCTATAAAAGTGTCAATGATACTCCTAAAGATCCTGACACAGAGGTTTGTGAGCTAACTAAAGCATGGATGGCTACTCTCGACTATTATCCCGAGGTTGAAATCTATGAATGTTATCTTAATGTCTTTGCTGACAATCACATTTTCCCTCTTAATAGTCTTGACTATTCCAAGATAAACAATCGTAACTCCTTTAAAGTGTTTCAACTGGAAAAGGAAACCCGGTTTAAAAGGACAAGATCTGGAATGTCAACGACTTAATTTAATACTGGAGGTTGATAAACGCAACTATGATTCTTATGAATTATGTCAGACCTATTTGATTGAGTCTGTTAAACATAATCAACAAGTGTCACCTGACCCTATATCATTCTCAAGTCACTCTGACAAAAAGGATGATATGAAAGATCACAAGATCCTACCAAGCATGTTGGTCGACTTGTGTGATGATCAGGATGATCTGAAAGATGTTAGCACTAGAGATCGAAAGCAGTTCTCCTCTACAAAACCAAGCTTGCAGAGGAGGAAAAAGAAATCTTGTAGGAAACCTTCATTGTTTCAAAAAGGATTTCCAAAGCACTGCATAGTTTGCAAAAATCAACAATCAAGTTATTCAAAACTATGCTAAAAAGGGGAAAGAATGACGTGCGCAACTCTTCTTCCCCAAAAACAACACAGAAACAAGGAACAACAAATACTTTATCCTCTCGTAAAAAAATCTCCCAGTTCTGCATTGGATTGGGACGATCACTTTCTATAACTTTTGTTACAATGATTCTTGTCTGTCTCTCTTAAGACAAGAATCATATTTACAAGAGGGTTGTGATAAATGTTTTGTGCCTTTAGGGTTTTTGGTTGTCTTTTTTTTTTTTTAAAAAAAAAAAAAAAACGTTTTTGCTCATGAATGGCTCCTTCCTATAAGACTTCTTCTGGGGATAACCAAATTCTGTTAGGATTTTGGTCAAAGGTCTTTGTTAGAAATTCTTTCTTATCTTCATTCCCTTTAAAGGATTAAGATTTCTCCTTTGTATGAACATTTCATTTATCTCTTCCATCATGTCCTCTTCAAGTCTTTCTAACAAGGAAAGTGATGTTTGGACTGTTCTTTTTCCCTCTAAGAAGATTCGATTTGATTCTTCTCACAATGAGATGTACTCTGACAAACGGGATTCCACCCCAGATGGGAACTCCTCTATCTTTCTTGTTGACAAGCTCTCTTTAACCATGAATCTTTTCTTGGAACAGATGCGTGCTCTGAAAAGTGATCTCGAAGTTTCTTCCAAGAAACTTGAAGAAAAGATGGATAATCTTGAATCAAGGATTGATCTGATCCAAGATGAGCTTGAGGAATATAGGGAATATGAGAAGAGTATTCAAAGTAAGTGAAATGCTTTATAGTAATTTTATTTGCCTAGTAAATCTTATATTTTTCTTGTTTTACTTAGAAGAATAACTAGAGGTTGGAATAGCCATTATTGTGATTACACATAGCTATGTCCAACGTTTTCATCTTCATGTTTTTAGACTTATTGGTTTAATTCTAAATTTGTTTGGAAGATGATTTTTGCAGTATTAATCTTTATGGTTTTATATATTGCAATATTGTTATGTGATATGTGTGTTTACGTCCGTGAACTTGATTGTCCCATACTTTGTCAAAAGTAAAGTCGTTCGTGGGTTGATATGTATGTATTGATGAAAGAATGAATTGACTTTTGACAAATACAAAAGTTTAAGCCTATTATGTCAATTTCTGATAGAAGATAGGTTAAAATCTTTTTTTTTCAAGGATTATGTCTATTGTATGTCATTGTGCAAATGGTGATGGAAAAATAGAATGAATCCTTGTGTATTCCGCAGTAATTGATCTTCCGTGATCCATATTTTATGTATTACTGTGAGGCTCCGTAATGTGCCATAAGTTTACTTGTGTTGAGCATCTCCAATTAAGTAAATCATGGGTTCTCTTATGATTAATTTATTTGAGTATTTTGGATTCAAATTCATACTTGTATGTAATTTGTTATGCCCAAAGAAATCCTTCTTTTCTTTTTGAAGTTAAGGTCGCTCTTGTTGTTCTTTCGGGAATGACATAAAATGGGTGAGAGTTCTTTTGAACTTGTGCTTAATTGCCAAATCTTTGTCGGGAGTGCGGCTGTGGAATATTTTAGGGGTTATCTTGTATCTTAATAGACTCCTTGATGAATGCATTTAGCTTCGGCTTTATGATTGCATCTAAATAAGATGATATATGCTTTCTTTTGGTCATGAAATGTCTATTTCGGAAATTTCATTAGGATCCCGTTCTTGTACCTTTTCCAATTTTATTGACAAAAAATGGGAGAATTAATATGTAGTTCACACTACAAATACATATGGTTTTCGGATCATTATGTAAGGGGGAGTGGTTTCCATGTGAGATGGAGTATTGACTAAGGAGGAGTGACATATCACCATAATATTGTTGTTAAAGTTGTGATACAATTGAACTTTGACGCTGTGTAATGATACTATGACATTGTATAACAATGACTAAGAACTCTTGTTTTCTCGTTGTTATCGCTACGGATTTTCAACAACGGTGATGCTAAACTTACAACCTTTGGGATCATTGGAGTACTTGGAAGTGACGAATATTTCAAGTAATGTTGAAGATTAGACATGTGGAATAGGAGCTACAAAAGTTTATTTATATATTTTTTGTATTTCATATGAATTGATAGTTTTGTCACTAAAATTGACAAATGGGGAGATTGTTAGAGCATTGCTCGGTCGAACTCGCATGCATTGCTATCTCAAGCATGTTTGTCAATGTTAGTGATCAAAACTATAAGTCTTGATTTCTAGTCTACTATATCTAAGGTCTCGGACTAGGATAGAAAGTGTAGTTGAGCTAAAGAACTCCATGGAAATCATCATACAAGATGAAGGACTACTCAAGGAACTGGTGGATATATATCGACTAAAAGGTATGTGGAAACTTGAACTTATCTATCACTCAAAAGTCTATTTATCTCCTATCTTGAGACAAAAGTCGTTTTGCTATATAGACTTAGATTATACACATTTGGTATTTCGAGCCGAGTTTACCTCACCTATCTATTTCTCGAAATATGTGTTGGTAAAGCTTTCGCTTTAGCCAAGTTCATCTTTACCTAGTGACGAAAGTCATGTTATGTTTCAATCACTTTGAAAATTTCTCTGACGAGAAATGGTTTGTGAATAACAACTATATAACGTCCTCTGATAATGTTTCAATGATTGAAATGAGAGTTTAGACTATATAACCATTTGGAGAATATAAGCATTGTTGTGGAAACACATATATGTATAAGTCCTTATTGCTTGAACCGAAGTTTGCGAACTTTGTTGATCAAGTGAACCGGAGTAGTGCGTGAGATAAATCCGCGAACTGGCGAAGTTCTCAAACCCGAGAATTTCTGCTGGAGTTTTTGAACTTCATCCGGGAACTTAAATCCACGAACACAGTCCGCGAACTTGAGTAGGTTATGTCTAAAAACGATGTTTAGTGAACTTAGTTTGCAAGAGAAATTAAGTAGGCTTTTCCTCAATGATTTCTTTTAAGTAGTGATAATGATGATTTAAATTTGATTTCAACCCTAATGCAAAATCTTAGAACTAGGGTTCTTATGAGATTTGGGGTGTCATCTAATTTAATGTAAAATCTTTGATTCTCTGATTCCAGCATATGGGTTAGTATCTACTTCTTTAATTCATGTTCTAACTTGGATTATTGCTCAATGGTTTCTCTAAATTGGAAACTAGGGTTTTTCTAGTCTTTGAATTGTATGTGAATGTATTTAACTTGTGAAAATACATACTTTATTGGTTATATGTTGATTTGGATTTTGTAGGAAGGGAATGCATGCTTGAGAATTGCATGAAATGTTTGATTTCATATTAAAGGAAATACTTGAATTCACGTTAAGATTATATTCCATGAATGTTTGATGAAATGTCTCAAACTATTACTATTATTTTTGCAGTTCCATGATAGAACTTTGATGCTTAGGGTTTGATGATATGAATCAATTTCTTTAACAATATAATGAAATGGGTTGTTGGTGATTTAGTTTCATTGCATAAATTGATGGGTTAGTTTGCGAAAATTCTCTGGTCTGTCACAATTGATATCAGAGCAGTTCCAGTTCAAACGGGACTGTGCGTATGGGAACTCATCAGCGTTCTACTCATTCAGTGATTACAGGTGAGACGAAGTTATTTTTAACGGATTAATGGTGTCACACTCCGTACCTGTTTCCCTGGTTTAAGTGTACTTGTTAACCAATATGTGTACCTAGGGTGCTTGAATCATAATCGGTAGTGCCAAAATCGAAAATTTGGCCTTGTCTCAATCTTTGTTTGGGTATTATAATAGCTTACATGCAGCTCGACACTTGTCAACTTGGGGCTAGCAGAGTCATTTTAGTAACTGGGTTAAAAGGGAAAATAAATTTCCAGATATGGAACCCACTCGCCCTTATTTTTCTTGTTCTCTCCGTCTGCAACTGTTTCTTCTCAAACTTATGGAACAAAAATAATCGATTATTAGTCTTGGGAATTTCCTTTTGTTCATTATTCCTCTTATCCGTCTCTTTTTATTTCTCGGGTGGTTTTGCTTATTTCCTTGATAATAAGAAAGGCTGGATGTTGGAATTTGTTGAAAGTAGGGATGGCCATTTGCCCCATCCAAACCCATCCCCGTGGGTACCCGTCCCTATCGAATAGGGTTTTACCCGTATAAACGGGGTTGAGGTTGGGTATGGGTAAAACCCGAAATTAGTGAAGCGGAGATGGGGCGGGGATGGAATTCTAGATCCCCGCCCCGTACGTTCCCATTTTAGAATTTTATATTTTTATTAATTATTTTTATTATATTTAAACTAAGATATTATATTATATTATATTATAAAAGAAAAGGTAAAGGTATAAGATATCATTAATTATTTATATTATATTTAAACTAAGAAATCATATTATACTATATTATAAAAGAAAAGGTAAAAGTATAAGATATCATTAATTATTTATATTATATTTAAACTAAGAAATTATATTATATTATATTATAAAAAAAACGTAAAAGTATAAGATATCATTAATTATTTATATTATATTTAAACTAAAAAATTATATTATATTATTTAATTATTGTATTAATTATATTATATTATTTAAGCTTTCTTTGTTATATATATATTATATTACTTTATGTGTATATTACATAGTGATCTTAAAATGACAACTATATCCACACGAGGTGAATCTGAACAGTCTGAACACCATGTCGAGACAATTCCAAGTTCTCCAATGGATGATGACCATGGTGAAACTGCCGAGGCAAACATTACAGGTGATTGTGATAATGCCGAAGGTGAAATTTCTATAGTTTCAGGGAAGAAAAGATCCATAGTGTGGAACCACTTTGAAAAGAAAAAGATAAAAGGGGAAGACAAAGCAGTTTTCAAATATTGTCATAAACCATTAGGAGAAAAAAGCACAAATGGGACTAAGCATCTACACGCACACATGAAAAGATGTCCTCGACGTAAACAGCAAGACATAAGACAATCAATAATCACTCCGAGTAAAAAAAGTGACGGAAGAAGTCAGCTTAACACGTACAGTTTTGATCAATCGTTCGCTAGGAAGGAACTTGCTTATATGATAATCATACACGAGTATCCGCTTTCCATCGTTGAACATGCTGGATTTAGACGATATTCAAATGCGCTTCGACCGTTGTTTAAGGTGGTATCTCGGAGCACAATTAAAAGGGATATCCTTAAAATCTATGATGAAGAAAAAACTAAAACAATGGAGGTGCTACAAAAACATCAAGGTAAAATTGCGTTGGCTACTGATATGTGGACTAGTAAGCAAAAGAAAGGATACATGGTTATTACGGCTCATTTCATCGATGAATCGTGGATCTTGCAAAGCCGAATTATCAGGTACGCGTATTCATTTAATGATTTCAGGCATTGGATATGCACGTCATAAATGAAAAATCACTACCATTAATTTTGTTACTGATTAATTACTAGTTGCTACGTAGTACGGTCTAATCAACCATCTGAATTTTATTTTGTATTAGGTTTATGTATGTGCCATGTCCGCACACGGCTGAAGTCCTGTCAGCCGCATTGATGGAGTGTCTGCTAGACTGGAATATCGATGGTAAAGTATCCACTCTTACTGTAGATAATTGTTCCACTAATGATCTTATGATCCAACTTCTCCTAGAAAAATTATCAAGTAACTTACTGTCGGGTGGAGATATTTTTCATATGCGTTGTTGTGCACACATATTAGCTCTTATAGTCAAGAAAGGATTAGAGGGGATCAAAGGAGCAATCGAATTGATTCGTAATAGTGTTGCTTACTGGAAAGCAACACCAAAACGAGTTGAGAAATTTGAAGAGGCCGCCCGTCAACTAAATATTTCGAGTATAAATAAGTTAGTTCTTGATTGTGAGACAAGATGGAACTCAACATACCTGATGCTTAATACTGCTATTAAGTATCAGAAGGTTTTTGCTCGACTAAAGCAACGTGAGCCACAGTATGATTGTTTGCCAGATGATGAAGATTGGTTGTTGGCAAAGGAAATGTGCGACAAACTTAAGATATTTTATACCTTCACAGAGAAGTTTTCCGGAGTAAAATATCCTACCACCAACCTTTTCTTTACAAGTTTTTGTGATATTAGATTGTCATTAAATGAGTGAAAAAAATCTAAAGTTGGTGTGATTAAGGAAATGGCATATGAAATGATAGAGAAGTTTGAAGAGTATTGGTTTGTGATCAATGGAGTAATGGCCGTATCAATTATGTTAGATCCAAGGTTTAAGATGAAATTGATTGAGTTTTATTTTCCACAAATTTATGGTCAAGCTTTTTCAAAAATCGAAATTGATCGAGTACGCGATTTATGCGTTGATTTGGCGACGGAGTATGAACTGAAAGTAAATTTGCTGAAACATCTGTTAGCCAAAATGATTTGTCTTTCACTTCAGAGATGCATGGTTTTAACGATGACGTAGATCCTTTGGAAAAGTTTGATATGTTTGTCTCTAATACTGCTCCTACTAGTACTGTTAAGTCAGAATTAACCAATTACTTAGAAGAAGATCTTTTACCTAGGATTGGTAATTTTGACATACTAGCATGGTGGAAGACAAATGGGATTAAATATCCAGTCTTGCAGTGTATGGCTAGAGATATTTTAGCGATTCCAGTTTCAACGGTAGCTTCCAAATCAGCTTTTAGTACCGGAGGTAGATTTGTGAGTGTCCAACGTAATAGACTTCATCCAAAAACGTTGGAAGCTTTGATGTGCGCTCAAGACTGGCTATGGGATATGCTGAATGGTAATGAAATTCTCTTTTTATTGAAATGTTTTTTTTTTACATTTAATACATCATTATGGTTATATGATACACTTTCTTATTTTGGCTAGGTGGATCAAAATTCGATGGTGAAACATTTTGGGAAGAAACTGAAGCACACGATGAGGTGATCAACATGGAGGAAGATACTTGATAAGAAATAATTAAGAACTAAAATGAGTGATGCTCGTTTATAGACCAATTTGTTTTTCTTTGCTTGTTTTACGATGAATTTATGAGTTTGAAATTTTAAATTATTATTATTATTATTGGTTGAAATTAGGTATTGATTATTAAATTAACTCATCATATTTGAGCTTAATGTTATGGGTAATACGTAAAAAACCCGCCCCGTACGGGTATTTCCCATACCCGCCCCGTCCCAGATCAAACGGGTAATGGGGAGGGTGTGGTTGTTTTTTTTTGAACGGGGGTAGTGACTGGAATACAAAATCCCCTCCCCATACCCGCCCCATGACCATCCCTAGTTGAAAGAGGATAAAGGTGTTGCCTTTGGTTTGTTGGTGAAAGGTGAAGATTTCAGAAATAATTAAAGTTCGTAGATGATATAGAAACTTGGGGTTTTTTTGAATTGGAATTTCAGAGCTCGTGAAATATTATGAATTTGGACAAAACTCTAATCTGTTTTTGGGTATTTTTGAACAAGCTTTCTGGTCGTGAAAACCAACCAAAGAAAGCGTCTTGCTCGTTCAAAAATATGGTCGAAGGGTGAAGACTGTTGGGTGTTTCCGAAGCCTTGACAATCCAATTGTTAAACAAAAGGTAATACCTCTCTATTTATGGAACTCATGGTAAATGAAAAATTTAGCATCTGATTTTGTTTAGTAATCATTGATATTAGTGTATAACTAAATAAATGATGATTGAATAATGTGGAAAAATGGGTATTTTCTGTATTGTGCACGAATTGCATGACTAAATTTCATAATATATTCCCCATGTAGTTGCTTGGAAATGAGCTCTGAAATCATATTTGTTACTGTGTAAGTATTTGATAAATTTTCTGACTCAGTTTTCGTTTTGTTAATGAAAATGAATTGACCAAGGAGAAGAGTTGGTTTTACTTTCGTGTTTGGTACAAAAGGAATACAGGGAATGAAGTTTTTGTGAATGAAGTTAGGATATTGGGCTGTCGTAGGAAGGATCTCAATTCCAATTTGATTTGAGAATCAAATAGATTATGCCAAGTCCAAAAGGGGTCTGATTTTGGGTGTCTGTGAGACTGTAAGTGGAGTCTCTTTCACTGTAGAACCTAAAATGATTTTTTAAGTTATTCAAGATAAAATTGTCAAGTTTTGGATTTTTGCTTAATTTATATTATGTTCCTGTTTGTTGTTATTGTAGTGTGGATGTTGGTAAAGCATCCAACTTATCTATGAACTTCTGACATTAGCAGAACTAGTGCAGAAATAATGGTTGCCAATAATGGTGTTAAATCTCATTTGTTTCATATTAATTTAAAACTTGTAGCCTCTGTCCATTTTTCGTTAGGATGTCCATATAGGTAGGACGTCATTGAAACCTATAGCAAGGGTCTGAAACGGATGGTATATTTGAAGGAAAAGTAAATATGCCGCTTTTATCTTATTGGTGAAATTCGTTGAATTGCAATGTTTAAGAAACTGTGCGCGTAAAAGGAACACTATGCTTGTGTTGAGGAGTGGCTAAATTAATATGCTTGAGTTAAGGAGTGGCTAAATTAATTAGTTAGCTAATGGAGTATTTCACGGGTACCTCGATACAAACCTTGGTACTGAGTACTCCCACTATATTATTTTTACTCTCATTTTGTTGCATGTTCTGTCCTTATTTCGACCACGAAGTCAGTTATTTTTGTGGCTGCTATAAACGATTTTGGAATTAGTCTTGAGTATCTCTAAATCTCTTATGTGCTCATTTTGGTGAAACGTTTTGCTTAACATAAAAGTTGATTGGGATTTACTCATATGACACTGGTCTCTAATTTATAGTTGCTAAGCTTCTATTTCTTTCTTGTGCTTGATGTATGGAAAGGATGCAAGCAAGTTACGTTTGAAGAGATGCGTTTCTTGCTTGCCATTTTCTTCATTTAGTGTTTTATATATTTTTACTTGGATGCAAATGGTACTCCCTCCGTCCCACTTCTAAGTGACCTATTTGAAATTTGCACAATTTTTAAGGGAAGCAAGGAAAATAGTATTTTTAATCATTTTTTACAATTATACCCTTATGAATAATAACTAGTGAAATTTAAAAATGGTTTATCTCTCAAAATACTCCACGGATGTTCGCAAATTTCATACAATTGAAAAGCATTTTAAAACACCTACGTAACGAATATAAACATGCCTATCAAATTATACATATTTCATATATTATTTATAACTAACTAAAAGGATAATTCCGGAATATCTCATTGTTTAGTGATATAGGTCACTTATCATTGGGACAAAATCTAAAATCAAATAGGTCACTTAGGAGTGGGACGGAGGGAGTATATTTCTGTGGCAATTCAGGTACAATTATGAGTTTGAATGTAATCAATGCCTTCCACCTTGTGTATTTCCTAACCATTCTCTGTATTATACTTACTAAATTGCACAATATTAGAAGATATAGATACGGAATGGTTAGTATTTACTCTTAACAGTGTCTTATATGTGTATGTGCTAGTTTACCAATTCCTTTAAACTTTATGTTGCTTCTGTGGAACTGAATTGGTGATTGGCTTACTCAGAATACTGACATGTATTTACTCTTAACAGTGTCTTATATGTGTATGTGCTAGTTTACCAATTCCTTTAAACTTTATGTTGCTTTTGTGGAACTGAATTGGTGATTGGCTTACTCGGAATACTGACATTCAACACTGCAAGTGAAATCAGTTTACTTGATAGCTGACAAGAGATAGTTGTTATTGTCGGTAGTTCATACTATCTATACTAAATTGACGAACTACGGTCGTGCTTGATCCCTTCGAGCTATGAAGAGGGTACGTAGACAGCCGCTATGCGGTTCAACACAACTCTACAAGGTTGTTCATATCACCTAGAAGTCTTGGTTACTGCTTTGCAGTTTTATACCATCTATTTAGAGATGATTGCAACCCTAGTAGTTTATAAAATGTTTTGGTAAGAGGTAGTTGCAGTACTGATTGTTCATACTACCTAATAGTGAGATGACTGTTGTCTCTTCGAGATAATTCATACCATTTGATAACCATACAGCCAGTGAGACAAGAGATGATTATTACCGTCCGAGGTAATTCATATCATCTGCCTCAGCTAGTGAGTTAGGAAATGGTTATTATCGTGCGAGATAACTAATATCATCTGAAAAGAGGTGGTTGTTGTCGTTTTAAGGCAATTCATACCATCTAGCGAGGAATGGTTACTGCAAGGCAGTTCATACCATCTATTAGGCCATAATTGGCACCCCCACTACATCTGTATGAACCGTCTGGAACAGTGAGATTGTCGGGCCCACTGGGGCACCCCACCTATGGGTGGCTACCCGGAAGATCGTTGCGGCAACGATGGCTGGTAACTAAAAATACCCTGACATTGGCACTGGCCATTCCTCACTCCTCTGATACAGTGTGTGTTGTCAGGCCCACTGGGGCACCCCACCACCTCGGTGGCTGGTATCCAAAACTACCTTGACATTTACATGACCCTTTAATTGAGATTTTTGTTCAGCAGAATCCCAGTCTGTGAACCCTGGTGTTCATTTGAAGATGATTGTCACTTGCATAAGGTGATTCATATCATTTGCTTGGTAAAACTGAATTGGTCTGAAAAATTTGAAAGTCTTGGACTAGGACGGACCAGAGAATTTTCGCTTTCAACGGGTCGGGTTACGACCCGCTTGGCAAGCTCCGACTCTCTAATACGCCATTCGAGAAACTTGTTCCAGTGACAATAATCTCCAAGCTAACTCCAAGATCCAGACATTGAGATTCTGCTGAACAGAAATCTCGTTTAAGGGTCATATAAATGTCCGAATTGTCAGGGTAGTTCTGGATATCAGCCACCACCGGCCAGTGCCAATGGTCTTCCGGGTAGCCACCGAGGTGGTGGTGTGACCCAGTGGGCCTGACAACACACATCGTAGCAGACGAATGAGGAATGACCAGTGCCAATGTCAGGGTAGTTCTGGATACCAGCCACCATCGTCCAGTGCCAATGGTCTTCCTGGTAGCCACCTATAGGTGAGGTGCCCCAGTGGGACTGACAAGGATTTCCACTTAGGATTAACAATCTCACATCCAAATGGTTCACCAAATGGTGGTTGGGGTGCCATTTGTGGCCTGGTAGATGGTATGAACTGCCCTGCAGTAACCATACCTCGTTAGATAGTATAGCTTGTCTTTAAACGACAACAACCATTTCCGCTCAGATGATATGAGTTACCACGTAAGGTAAAAACCATTGCTTAACTCGCGAGCTGAGACAGATGATATGAATTACGTCGAACGGTAATAACCATCTCTTGTCTCACATGCTGTACGGTTATCAGATGGTATGATTTACCACAGATGGTAATAATCATCTCATTAGGTAGTATGAACAACTAATGTTGCAACTACCTCAATAAAAAATATTATATAATCTGCCAGGGTGGCAATCATTTCTTGATAGATGGTATGAACTTCCAAACAACAATCAACACTTCCAGATGATGTGAATAACCTTGTAGTGTTGTGCTGAACCGCATAGAGGCTGCCTACATACCCTCTCTGTTGCTCGAAGGGATCAAGCATGACTGTAGTTCGTCATCTCGATAATATGAACTACTCCCAACAATAGCAATTATCTTTTACTAAATATCAAGTAAACATTTTCTACTTGCAGTTCACATATTGAATTACGAGTATAGGACAACTCTTAGTAAGCCAAGGATACCCGCTACACTTAAATACACCGCAAATACACAATAAATGAGCATCGTTAATCGACATTAACGCACAAGGTATATACACTATACAATCCAAGTTCATGTGGTAACTAAGTACACAAATAAATTAAAAAGAATAATAAGAAGCCACCCTGGTATTATAAAAGTAAAATTTGCACGTCCTCATTCTATATATATATACAACAAAATTACTTTGAGCATGTCCCATTATTTACCTATCTAAGAATGGTAGCACAAAAGGCACAATAGCACATTCCAAGGAAATCGGTAAAACTCAAACCTGAACTTGATAGCATTTGACAGTACAATAAAATGGTATGTAATATCCAAATGACAATATTTCCATAAGCGGGCGTCCGTGAATTATTCAGTGATCTTTGCCTAACTGATTTAAGAGTGAGAAGCTAGCGGCAAAAAGAAATACTAATGAAAATCAACTCCATGAATATTTGTTTAGTCAAAAGATTCGCTCATAGGTATCAATGATTAGGTGCATAAGAAGGGTTTGGTTCTTGTCAGGGTATTACACCATTAACCCCTTAAAAGAATTTCGTCCCGAAATTCAAAATAAAATTAGAAGTAAAGAGTGTTACCTGAAGTTATCGCACGAATAGAAGACTGATGAGTTCCAAAACGCACAGTCCCGTTTGAACCGGAATTGCTCTGAAAAGTTTGCCCGGTTTTAAGTTAACCCGCTCAATTTTTGCATTTAGGATGCTCAAAATTTGAACTTTATATCGTGGCTGCCTAAATACATTACTACATTCCTTTAGTTAGCTTGGAACATAATATTTGATGCAGCCACACATGTGTCAAACACATGTTGCAACACTTGGAGTGCCAAGGGAAATTTGGTCCATTGACCTAAATCAAGTAAAAATAGAAGAAGATGCAAAGATTTCTTTTCTAAGCTCTCCTTGTTCTTAATATCTTTCCATGGGGACTTGCTTGAAGGAGATGTAACTTTTCTCTTCTTAGTCTCCTCATTCTCTCTAATGGTTTTCCATTTTTCTTTCTCAAACAAAGGACATGAACAAAACTTTTGAGAGATTAGTGAGATTAGGGTTAGAAAAGAAAAATCAGTAAAGGGTTCCTCAATGATTTCGTTTAAGTAGTGATAATAATGATTTAAATTTGATTTCAACCCTAACGCAAAATCTTAGAACTAGGGTTCTTATGAGATTTGAGGTGTCATCTAATTCAATGTAAAATCTTTGATTCTCTAATTCAAGCATATGGATTAGTATCTACTTCTTTAATTCATGTTCTAACTTGGATTATTGCTCAATGGTTTCTCTAAATTGGAAACTAGGGGTTTTCTAGTCTTTGAATTGTACGTGAATGTATTTAACTTGTGAAATACATACTTTATTGGTTATATGTTGATTTGGATTTTATAAGAAGGGAATGCATGCTTGATAATTGCATGAAATGTTTGATTTCATATTAAAGGAAATACTTGAATTTACATTAAGATTATATCCCATGAATGTTTGATGAAATGTCTCAAACTATTGCTATTATTTTTGTAGTTCCATGATAAAACTTTGATGCTTAGGTTTTGATGATATGAATCAATTCCTTTAACAATATAATGAAATGGGTTGTTGGTGATTTAGTTTAATTGCACAAAAAGATGGGTTAGTTTGGGAAATTGAAACACTATATTCATATGTGAATGGGGAGATTTCCATTATTAATGATGTTCTTATCTAAATTGGTGAATTGGGTATTCATATTTACTTCCAATTATTTACCACGGATAAAGGTTGTGAATGATTTTTGTTGAATGAGATACCAATACTATCAAGATTCGGAAATCTTGTAAATGCATGTTGTTTCCGCATATTGATTGGTGTGTGAGGATTCATCTTACATTTATGAATGAGATTTGAAATGATTCAAAAGAGTGCATTCATATTATGGTAAAGTTCTTTAAACTTCAATTTGATTATGATTCATAGTTTGTTCATAAAAATGTCTCAAACAACTATTATCATGACTTCATGGACAGCTTTTTTTGGAGGCATGTTTTCATGCATATGAGTGAGGATTTAGCCAAAGTTTTCTTCAAGAGAAATGTTTATTACGGTGTCTTTTATAAACTTGGGAAAGGGCATAATGTTTGGGCTCGTAGATTTTAAGTCATGGCTAAAAATGTACTGATTCACATCTGATTTTTCTGAAGAACAACATGTGACAGGGATTTTCCGGCTGATTTTAGAATAGTTACACTCGGAATTAGGCTTGGGTTCCTTCTCGGAAGTTGTATAGGATTACGAGAGGTCTCAAAAGTGGTAAAGCATGGCTGATTTGGTTATACATTTAAAAAGTTATCGTGTTGCGAACACATCATGTTAAAATAGAATTTCTGAAAACAACATTTTGTCATGGATTGTCGCAATCTATTTAGCACCCTTTTTAATTTTATTATTTTTGGTGATAATGTGCTAATTTCATTATATGTTGGTATTTAGTTACTGTACACATTTGGGATTTACAAAGAAAGAAACATTCAGGTCATACTGTTGCATAGTAAGCCATGCTAATTGTATTGGTGCGACAACAGAGTTGACTGTTTATGGAACTTGTTCTTGCTGGAATAATTAGATGTCTCCGTTTGTGTTAGTCTATTGTCATTACTATTACGTAGTAAGGAATGTTCTGGTACATCATTTGTGCGCTAGTACAAAAGGTGTTTCACTTAATGAGTGTATATTCTTATTTTTCTTGTGTATTGTGTAAGTATAAATATCTCCCACTCATTGTTGGTTGGTGTATTTACTGCTTCGTGCTTTGGAGTTCACACAACTATTGGTTGCATAAAAGCATTTCACCAAAGAGAATTAACTAACTCTTGTGTTACTTGCCTTACCAATTTATTATCATCTTTCTCCATAACTGGCCCAAATATTTGGCTGGCCTATAAAATAAATGTATTTGATTCACTTATTCCTTTGGAAAGAAACAAAAATGTTTATATAAAGATGAGAACATTATTTTCATTTATGCAATGAGAGAACTCTTTGTTCTGACAACAGGTTGTGTATGAAGCTACTGGCTGTATTTTGTTGTCTGGATCAAATTGTATATTTTTATTTAATTTATGATATTAAGTAATTCTACAAGCAGAGATAAGAACTAAGGTTCAAATTCCTAGAACTACAATACTAGTGAATACAGATTGCATATGGCAGGTAGGAGGAGGAAAGGGTCAGATTTGATGCTCATTTTATTATTTTAGAACTCATTAATATATATAATGAGGTGTTAATTACTCTTAGTGTTTGTATGAGCTTTTATTTTGTCTGAAACTACTTCCTAGTGCATTGTTGGTAATCATTATAAAAAGGTAGAGAAAGTTGCTGCCACGATAAACAGTTCATACTATCTTAACAATAATGACGAACTACGGTCGTGCTTGATCCCTTCGAGCAACGGAGAGGGTACGTAGGAAGCCTCTATGCGGTTCAACACAACTCTACAGGGTTTTTCATATTATCTGAGTGTTGATTGCTGCTTGGCAGTTCATATATTCCATTCAGAGATGATTGCAACCCTTGCAGATTATCTAATGTTTGTTAGAGGTACTTGCGGCATTGGAAGTTCATACTACCTAGTGAGAGATGATTACTACCATCCAAGGTAAATCATACTATCTGATAATTGTACAGCTTGTGAGATAAGAGATGATTATTACCGTTCGAGGTAATTCATATCATTTGTTTTGGCTTGTGATAAGAAATGGTTTTTATCATACGTGGTAACTCATATCATCTGAGAGGATATGGTTTTTATCGATTAAAGGCAATTCATATCATCTAACGAGGGATGGTTACTGCAGGGCAGTTCATACCATCTAGTAGGATATAATTGGCATTCCCATCACTGGTGGATGAACTTTTTGGGTGGTGAAATTGTTAAGCCTAAGTGGAAACCCTTGTCAGGCCCACTGGGGCACCCCACCTACAGGTGGAAACCCGGAAGACTATTGGCACTGGCCGATGGTGGCTGGTATCCAGAACTACCCTGACATTGGCACTAGCCATCCCTCACCCGTCTGATACAGTGTGTGTTTCTAGACCCACTGGGACACCCCACCACCTCGGTGGCTACCCGTAATACCATTGGCACTGCCCGGTGGTGGCTGGTATCCAGAACTACCATGACAATTCTGATATTTACGTGACCCTTAAAAGAGGCTTCTGTTCAGTATAATCTCAGTTTCTGAATGTTGGTGTTCGCTTGGGAGATGATTGTCACTTGCACAAGGTGATTGATATCATTTGGTTGGTTAGCGATGATATCCAAAATTACAGAAGTTTGACGGATTTGATAATCCTTAATGAAAATAGATTTTAGCTGCTATTGAAGAAGTTTAACATAAATCGATGAGCATTTGTATGGCAGATTTCGAATTGGTCCGAAAAATTTGAACGCCCAGTTCCTCGAGTGGCGTATCAAAGAGTCAGAGCTTGCCAAGCGGGACGTAACCCGACCTGTTTGAAGCAAAAATTCTCTGGTCCTTTACAGTTGGTATAAAACAACATTTTTTTATGGATTGTCGCAATCTGTTTAGCACCCTTTTTAATTTTATTATTTTTTGTGATAATGTACTAATTTCATTATATGTTGGTATTTAGTTATTTTACACATTTTGGGTTCACAAATAAAGAAACATTCAGGTCATACTCTTGCATAGTGAGCCACGCTAATTGTATTGGTGCAACAATAGAGTTGACTGTTTATGGAACTTGTGCTTGCTGGGATAATTAGATGTCTTCGTTTGTGTTAGTCTACTGTCATTACTATTACTAGTCTCGTGGCCTTACTTTGGTTTGTCAATTTTAGAACACATTCGGATACATTTGGTGCTTATTTGTATGTAGTAAGGAATGTTCTGGTACATCATTTGTGCGCTAATGCGAAAGGTGTTTCACTTAATGAGTGTCTATTCTTATTGTTCTTGTCTATTGTGTAAGTATCAATATCTCCCACTCATTGTTGGTTGGTGTATTTACTGCTTCGTGCTTTGGAGTTCACAAAATTATTGGATGCATAAAAGCATTTCACCAAAGAGCATTAACTAACTCTTGTGTTACTTGCCTTACAAATTTATTATCATCTTTCTCCATAAGTGGCCCAAATATTTGGCTGGCCTGTAAAATAAATGTATTTGATTCACTTATTCCTTTGGAAAGAAACAAAAATGTTTATATACATATAAGAACATTATTTTCATTTATGCAATGAGAGAACTCTTTGTTCTGACATCAGGTTGTGTATGAAGCTACTGTCTATATTTTGTGGTCTGGATCAAATTGTATATTTTTATTTACTTTCTGATATTAAGTAGTTCTACAAGCAAAGATAAGAACTAAGGTTCAAATTCCAAGAACTAAAATACTAGTGAAGACAGAATTGCGTATGGTAGGAAGGAAGAGTAAAGGGTCAGATTTGATGCTCATTTTATTATTTTAGAACTCATTAATATATATAATGAGGTGTTAATTACTCTTGTAGTTTGTATGATCTTTTATTTTTGCTGAAGCTACTTCCCAGTGCATTGCTGGTAATCATTATGAAAATTTAGAGATAGTTGTTGCCACGATAAGAAGTTCATACTATCTTAACAATAATGACGAACTACGGTCGTGATTGATCCCTTCGAGTAACAGAGAGGGTATGTATGCAGCCGCTATGTGGTTCAACGTAACTCTACAGGGTTGTTCATATTATCTGAAAGTGTTGATTGCTGGTTGGCAGATCATATATTCCATTCAGAGATGATTAAAACCCTTGCAGATTATCTAATGTTTGTTAGAGGTACTTGCGGCATTGGATGTTCATACTACCTAGTGAGAGATGATTACTACCATTCAAGGTAAATCATACCATCTGATAACTGTACAGCTTGTAAGATAAGATATGATTATTACCATTCGAGGTAATTCATATCATTTGTCTCGGCTTGTGATTTAAGAAATGGTTTTTATCATACGTGGTAACTCATATCATCTGAGAGGAGATGGTTTTTGTCGATTAAAGGCAGTTCATATCATCTAACGAGGGATGGTTACTGCAGGGCAGTTCCTACCATCTAGTAGGATATAATTGGCACTCCCATCACTGGTGGATGAACTTTTTGGGTGGTGAAATTTTTAATCCTAAGTGGAAACCCTTGTCAGGCCCACTGGGACACCCCACCTACGGGTGGAACCCGAAAGACCATTGGCACTGGATGGTGGCTGGTATCCAAAACTACCCTGACATTGGCACTGGCCATCCCTCACCCGTCTGATACAGTGTGTGTTTCTAGGTCCACTGGGGAACCCCACCACCTCGGTGGATACCCGGAAGACCATTGGCACTGGCCGGTGGTGGCTGGTATCCAGAACTACCCTGACAATTCTGATATTTACGTGACCCTTAAAAGAGGATTCTGTTCAGTAGAATCTCAGTTTTTGAACCTTGGTGTTCGCTTGGGAGATGATTGTAACTTTCACAAGGTGATTAATATCATTTGGTTGGTTAGCGATGATATCCAAAATTACAGCAGTTTGACGGATTCGATGATCCTTAATGAAAATAGAGTTTAGCTTCTATTGAAGCAGTTTAACATAAATCGATGAGCATTCGTTTGGAAGATTTCGAATTGGACCGATAAATTTGAATGCCCAGTTCCTCGAGTGGCGTATCAGAGAGTCGGAGCTTGCAAGCGGGTCGTAACCCGATCCGTTTGAAGCAAAAATTCTCTGGTCCATTACAATTGGTATCAGAGCAGTTCCAGTTCAAACGGGACTGTGCGTTTTGGAACTCATCAGTCTTCTATTCGTGCGATAACTTCAGGTAACACTCTTTACTTCTAATTTTATTTTTAATTTCGAGACGAAATTCTTTTAAGGGGTTTATGGTGTAATACCTTGAAAAGTTTGCCCGGGTTTAAGTTAACCCGCTCAATTTTTACATTTAGGATGCTCAAAATTTGAACTTTATATCGTAGCTGCCTAAATACATTACTACATTTTTTATTTAGATTGAAACATAATATTGGATGTAAAAATCCCATCACATGCAACTACACATGTGTCAAACACATGTTACAACACTTGGAGTGCCAAGGGAAATTTGGTCCATTGACCTATATCAAGTAAAAAGAGAAGAAGATGCAGAGATTTCTTTTCTAAGCTCTCCTTGTTATTAATATCTTTCCATGGGGACTTGCTTGAAGTAGATGTAGCTTTTTTCTTCTTAGTCTCCTCATTCTCTCTAATGGTTTTCCATTTTTCTTTCTCAAACAAAGTACATGAACAAAACTTTTGAGAGATTGGTGAGATTAGGGTTAGAAAAGAAAAATCAGCAAAGGAGTTTTGATTTCAAGCTATGGAGTTAGTTTACAAGAGAAAGTAAGTAGGTTTTTCCTCAATGATTTCATTTAAGTAGTGATAATGATAATTTAAATTTGATTTCAACCCTAATGCAAAATCTTAGAACTAGGGTTCTTATGAGATTTGGGGTGTCATCTAATTCAACGTAAAATCTTTGATTCTCTGATTCAAGCATATAGGTTAGTATCTACTTCTTTAATTCATGTTCTAACTTGGATTATTGCTCAATGGTTTCTTTAAATTGGAAACTAAGGGTTTTCTAGTCTTTGAATTGTATGTGAATATATTTAACTTGTGAAATACATACTTTATTGATTATATGTTGATTTGGATTTTGTAGGAAAGGAATGCATGCTTGAGAAGTGCATGATATGTTTGATTTCATATTAAAGGAAATACTTTAATTCACATCAAGATTATATCCCATGAATATTTGATGAAATGTCTCAAACTATTACTATTATTTTTGTAGTTCCATGAAAAAACTTTGATTCTTAGGGTTTGATGATATGAATCAATTCCTTTAACAATATAATGAAATGGGTTGTTGGTGATTTTGTTTAATTGCATAAATTGATGGGTTAGTTTGGAAAATTGAAACACTATATTCATGTGTGAATGGGGAGATTTTCATTATTAATGATGTTCTTATATAAATTGGTGAATTGGGTATTCATATTTACTTCCAATTAGTTACTACCAATAAAGGTTGTGAATGATTTTTGTTGAATGAGATGCCAATGCTATCAAGATTCCGAAATCTTGTAAATGCATGTTGCTTCCGCATATTGATTGGTGTGTGAGGATTCATATTACATTTATGAATGAGCTTTGAAATGATTCAACAGAGTGCATTCATGTTATGGTAAAGTTCTAAAACCTTCAATTTGATTATGACTCATAGTTTGTTCATAAAAATGTCTCAAACAACCATTATTATGACTTCACGGACAACCTTTTTTGGAGGCATGTTTTCATGCATATGGGTGATGATTTAGCCAAAGTTTTCTTCACGAGAAATGTTTATTGTGGTGTATTTTATAAACTTTTGAAAGGGAATAATGTTTGGGCATGTAGATTTGAAGTTATGGCTTAAATTCTACAGATTGTCGCAAATGATTTTTCTGAAGAACAACATGTGACAGGGCTGATTTTAGAATAGTTACACTCGGAATTAGGCTTGGGTTCCTTGTCGGAAATTGTATAGGATTGCGAGAGGTCTCAAGATTGGTAAAGCATGGATGATTTGGTTATACGCTTAAAAAGTTATCGTGTTGCGAACACAGCATGTTAAAATAGAATTTCTGAAACCAACATTTTGTCATGGATTGTCGCAATCTGTTTAGCACCCTTTTTAATTTTATTATTTTTGGTGATAATGTGCTAATTTCATTATATGTTGGTATTTAGTTACTTTACACATTTGGGGTTTACAAAGAAAGAAACATTCAGGTCATACTCTTGCATAGTGAGCCATGCTAATTGTATTGGTGCGACAATATAGTTGAATGTTTATGGAACTTGTGCTTGCTGGGCTAATTAGATGTCTGCATTTGTTTTAGTCTACCATCATTACTATTACTAGTCTGGTGGCCTTACTTTGGTTTGTCAATTTTAGAACACATTCGGATACATTTGGTGATTATTTATATGTAGTAAGGAATGTTCTGGTACATCATTTGTGCGCTAGTGCGAAAGGTGTTTCACTTAATGAGTGTCTATTCTTATTGTTCTTGTCTAATGTGTAAGTATCAATATCTCCCACTCATTGTTGGTTGGTGTATTTACTGCTTCGTGCTTTGGAGCTCACACAATTATTGGATGCATAAAAGCATTTCACCAAAGTGCATTAACTAACTCTTGTGTTACTTTCCTTACAAATTTATTATCATCTTTCTCCATAAGTGGCCCAAATATTTGGTTGGCATGTAAAATAAATGTATTTGATTCACTTATTCCTTTGGAAAGAAACAAAAATGTTTATAGACAGATGAGAACATTATTTTCATTTATGCAATGAGAGAACTCTTTGTTCTGACATTAGGTTGTGTATGAAGCTACTGTCTATATTTTTTTCAAATTGTATATTTTTATTTACTTTATGATATTAAGTAGTTCTACAAGCAGAGATAAGAACTAAGGTTCAAATTCCAGGAACTACAATACTAGTGAAGACAGAATTGCATATGGAAGGTAGGAGGAGGAAAGGGTGAGATTTGATGCTCATTTTATTATTTTAGAACTCATTAATATATAAAATGAGGTGTTAATTACTCTTGTTGTCTGTATGAGCTTTTATTTTGGCTGAAGCTACTTCCTAGTGCATTGTTGGTAATCATTATGAAAAGTTAGAGATAGTTGCTGCCACGATAAGCAGTTCATACTATCTTAACAATAATGACGAACTACAGTCGTGCTTGATCCTTTCAAGAAATGGAGAGGGTACGTAGGCAGCCGCTATGCGGTTCAACACAACTCTACATGGTTGTTCATATTATCCGAAA
Organism: Papaver somniferum; assembly: GCF_003573695.1. Taxonomy (NCBI): domain Eukaryota; kingdom Viridiplantae; phylum Streptophyta; class Magnoliopsida; order Ranunculales; family Papaveraceae; genus Papaver; species Papaver somniferum. The sequence goes on along the minus strand of NC_039363.1, from coordinate 27,299,289 downwards.
GTGTTGATTACTGCTTGGCAGTTCATATATATTCCATTCAGAGATGATTGAAACCCTTGCAGATTATCTAATGTTTGTTAGAGGTACTTGCGCCATTGGTTGTTCATAATACCTAGTGAGAGATGATTACTACCATTTAAGGTAAATCATACCATCTGATAACTGTACAGCTTGTGAGATAAGAGATGATTATTACCGTTCGAGGTAATTCATATCATTTGTCTTGGCTTGTGAGTTAAGAAATGGTTTTTATCATACATGGTAACTCATATCATCTGAGAGGATATGGTTGTTATCGATTAAAGGCAATTCATATCATCGAACGAGGGATGGTTACTACAGGGCAGTTCATACCATCTAGTAGTATATAATTGGCACTCCATCACTGGTGGATGAACTTTTTGGGTGGTGAAATTGTTAAGCCTAAGTGGCAACCCTTGTCAGGTCCACTGGGGCACCCCACCTACGGTGACAACCCGGAAGACCATTGGCACTGCTCGATGATGACTGGTATCCAGAACTACCCTGACATTGGCACTTGCCATCCCTCACACATCTGATACAGTGTGTTTCTAGGCCCACTGGGGCACCCCACCACCTCGGTGGCTACCCGGAAGGCCACTGGCACTGGCCGATGGTGGCTAGTATCCAGAACTACCCTAACAATTCTGATATTTACGCGACCCTTAAAAGAGGCTTCTGTTCAGTAGAATCTCAGTCTCTGAACCTTGGAGTTCGCTTGGGAGATGATTGTCACTTGCACAAGGTGATTGATAATATTTGGTTGGTTAGCGATAATATCCAAAATTACAGCAGTTTGACGGATTCGATGATCCTTAATGAAAATAGAGTATAGCTGTTATTGAAGCAGTTTAACATAAATCGATGAGCATTCGTTTGGCAGATTTCGAATTGGTCCGAAAAATTTGAATGCCCAGTTCCTCGAGTTGTGTATCAGAGATTCGGAGCTTGCCAAACGGGTTGTAACCCGACCCGGTTGAAGCAAAATTTCTCTGGTCCGTTACAGTTGGTATCAGAGCAGTTCCAGTTCAAACGGGACTGTGCGTATTGGAACTCATCAGTCTTCTATTCGTGCGATAACTTCAGGTAACACTCTTTACTTCTAATTTTATTTTGAATTCCGGGACGAAATTCTTTTAAGGGGTTAATGGTGTAATACTCTGAAAAGTTTACCCGGGTTTAAGTTAACCCTTTCAATTTTTGCATTTAGGATGCTCAAAATTTGAACTTTAAATCGTGGCTGCCTAAATACATTACTACATTCCTTTAGTTAGATTGGAACATAATATTGGATGTAGAAATCCCATCACATGCAACCACACATGTGTCAAACACATGTTACAACACTTGGAGTGCCAAGGGAAATTTGGTCCATTGACCTAAATCAAGTAAAAAGAGAAGAAGATGTGGATATTTCTTTTCTAAGCTCTCCTTGTTCTTAATATCTTTCCATGGGGACTTGCTTGAAGGAGATGTGACTTTTCTCTTCTTAGTCTCCTCATTCTCTCTAATGGTTTTTAATGGTTTTCCATTTTTCTTTCTCAAACAAAGGACATGAACAAAACTTTTGAGAGATTAGTGAGATTAGGGTTAGAAAAGAAAAATCAGTAAAGGAGTTTTGATTTCAAGTTATGGAGTTAGTTTGCAAGAGAAAGTAAGTAGGTTTTTCCTCAATGATTTCGTTTAAGTAGTGATAATGATGATTTAAATTTGATTTCAACCCTAATGCAAAATCTTAGAACTAGGGTTCTTATGAGATTAGGGGTGTCATCTAATTCAATGTAAAATCTTTGATTCAAGCATATGAGTTAGTATCTACTTATTTAATTCATGTTCTAACTTGGATTATTGCTCAATGGTTTCTCTAAATTGGAAACTAGGGGTTTTCTAGTCTTTGAATTGTATGTGAATGTATTTAACTTGTGAAATACATACTTTATTGGTTATATATTGACTTGGATTTTGTAGGAAGGGAATGCATGCTTGAGAATTGCATGAAATGTTTGATTTCATATTAAAGGAAATACTTGAATTCACATCAAGATTATATCCCATGAATGTTTGATGAAATGCCTCAAACTATTGCTATTATTTTTGTAGTTCCATGATAAAATTTTGATGCTTAGGGTTTGATGATATTAATCAATTCCTTTAACAATATAATGAAATGGGTTGTTGGTGATTTAGTTTAATTGGATAAATTGATGGGTTAGTTTGGGAAATTGAAACACTATATTCATATGTGAATGGGGAGATTTTCATTATTAATGATGTTCTTATCTAAATTGGTGAATTGGATATTCATATTTACTTCCAATTATTTACCACCAATAAAGGTTGTGAATGATTTTTGTTGAATGAGATGCCAATGCTATAAGATTCGGAAATCTTGTGAATGCATGTTGTTTCCGCATATTGATTGGTGTGTAAGGATTCATCTTAAATTTAGGAATGAGCTTTGAAATGATTCAAAAGAGTGCATTCATGTTATGGTAAAGTTCTCAAAACTTCAATTTTATTATGACTCATAGTTTGTTCATAAAAATGTCTCAAACAACCATTATTATGACTTCACGGACAACTTTATTTGGAGGCATGTTTTCATGCATATGAGTGAGAATTTAGCCAAAGTTTTCTTCACGAGAAATGTTTATTGCAGTGTCTTTTATAAACTTGAGAAAGGGCATAATGTTTGGGCATGTAGATTTTAAGTTGTGGCTTAAAATGTATAGATAGTCACAACTGATGTTTCTGAAGGACAGCATGTGACACGGATTTGCCGGCTGATTTTAGAATAGTTACACTCGGAATTAGGCTTGGGTTCCTTCTCGGAAGTTGTAGAGGATTGCGAGAGGTCTCAAAATTGGTAAAGCATGGATGATTTGGTTATACGCTTAAAATGTTATCGTGTTGCGAACACAACATGTTAAAATAGAATTTCTGAAAACAACATTTTGTCATGGATTGTCGCAATCTGTTTAGCACCCTTTTTAATTTTATTATTTTTGGTGATAATGTGATAATTTCATTATATGTTGGAATTTAGTTGTTGTACACATTTGGTATTTACAAAGAAATAAACATTCAGGTCATACTCTTGCATTAACTGTATTGGTGCGACAATAGAGTTGACTGTTTATGGAACTTGTGCTTGTTGGGATAATTAGATGTATCCATTTGTGTTAGTCTACTGTGATTACTATTAGTAGTCTCGTGGTTTTACTTTGGTTTGTCAATTTTAGAACACATTCGGATACATTTGGTGATTATTGGTATGTAGTAAGGAATGTTCTGGTACATCATTTGTACGCTAGTGAGAAAGATGTTTCAATTAATGAGTGTCTATTCTTCTTGTTATTGTCTATTGTGTAAGTATCAATATCACCCACTCATTATTTGGTTGGTGTATTTAATGCTTCGTGCTTTGGAGTTCACACAATTATTGGATGCATAAAGGCATTTCACGAAAGAGCATTAACTAACTCTTGTGTTACTTGCCTTACAAATTTATTATCATCTTTCTCTAAGTGGCCCAAATATTTGGCTGGCCTGTAAAATAAATGTATTTGATTCATTTATTCCTTTGGAAAGAAACATAAATGTTTATATACAGATGAGAACATTATTTTCATTTATGCAATGAGAGAACTCTTTGTTCTGACAACACGTTGTGTATGAAGCTATTGGATATATTTTGTTGCCTGGATCAAATTGTATATTTTTATTTACTTTCTGATATTAAGTAGTTCTACAAGCAGAGATAAGAACTAAGGTTCAAATTCCAGGAACTACAATACTAGTGAAGATAGAATTGCATATGGCAGGTAGGAGGAGGTAAGGGTCAGATTTGATGCTCATTTTATTATTTTAGAACTTATTAATATATAGAATGAAGCGTTAATTACTCTTTCTGTTTGTATGAGCTTTTATTTTGGCTGAAGCTACTTCCTAGTGCATTGAAAAGTTAGAGATAGTTGCTTCCACGATAAGAAGTTCATACTATCTTAACAATAATGACGAACTACGCTCGTGCTTGATTCCTTCGAGCAACGTAGAGGGTACGTAGGCAGCCGCTATGCGGTTCATCACAACTCTACAGGGTTGTTCATATTATCTGAAAGTGTTGATTGTTGCTTGGTAGTTCATATATTCCATTAAGAGATGATTGCAACCCTGGAAGATTATCAAATATTTGTTAGAGGTAGTTGCGGCATTGGCTGTTCATATTACCTAGTGAGAGATGATTACTACCATCCAAGGTAAACCGTACCATCTAATAACTGTACAGCTTGTGAGATAAGAGATGATTATTACCGTTCGAGGTAATTCATATCATTTGTCTCGTCTTGTGAGTTAAGAAATGATTTTTATCATACGTGGTAACTCATATCATCTGAGAGGAGATGGTTGTTGTCGATTAAAGGCAATTCATATCATCTAACGGTTGTTGTTGATTAAAGGAAATTCATATCATCTAATGAGGGATGGTTACTGCAAGGCAGTTCATACCATCTAGTAGGATATAATTGGCATTCCCATCACTGGTGGATGAACTTTTTGGGTGGTGAAATTTTTAAGCCTAAGTGGCAACCCTTGTCAGGTCCACTGGGGCACCCCACCTACGGGTGGCAACCTGGAAAACCATTGGCACTGGCCGATGGTGGATGGTATCCAGAACTACCCTGTCATTGGCACTGGCCATCCCTCACCCGTCTGATACGATGTGTGTTGTCAGGCTCACTGGGGAACCCCACCACCTCGGTGGCTACCCGGAAAACCATTGGCACTGGCCGGTGGTGGATGGTATCCAGAACTACCATGACAATTTTGATATTTGCGTGACCCTTAAACGAGGCTTCTGTTCAGTAGAATCACAATCTCTGAACCTTGGTGTTCGCTTGGGATATGATTGTCACTTGCACAAGGTGATTGATATCATTTGATTGGTTAGCGATGATATCTAAAATTACAGCAGTTTGACGGATTCGATGATCCTTAATGAAAACAGAGTTTAGCTGCTATTGAAGGAGTTTAGCATAAATCAATGAGCATTCGTTTGGCAGATTTCGAATTTGTCCGAAAAATTTGAAAACCCAGTTCCTCGAGTGGCGTATTAGAGACTCGGAGCTTGCCAAGCGGGTCGTAACCCGACCCGTTTGAAGCAAAAATTCTCTGGTCCGATACAAATCCCCTTAATGCTATAGGTTGTAATTTTCCAACCTTTAGGCAAAGGAATCAGTGTTGTGATAAACCTATTTTTGCCTATAAACGTCATACGAATCCTTTTTACAATCGTAATGGTTATCAAAAGGATAACTTCGTAAAGACGAAGACAAGATCCGATGTTCCTAGTTGAAGAAATACTAACTTGCAAAAGAATAGTAAATCCAATCCTCTTTCGAGAAATCTTGAAGAGAGTAACGTGAAGAAGGTTCCGGTTGTTTGTAAATGCACTCATAAGTGGGTTCCAAAGAAATTCAATGACACTTTGAGTGTGAAAAAGAATGTTCTCCCAGAAAATTCCATGACTAAGGAGAAGGCACTATCCATGATGTTGGAACTTAAAGAGTTCTTTGGAAAGATGGATTTGGATGTGAAAAGTTCTAAAAGTGATCTCTTTCATGGTAATCCAAAAGTTACTTGTGGTGAGCAAGACATTGTTCACCTCAACACAACTTGAGTGTGTTTTAAGTGCATTCTCATCAAGGAATGCCCTGTTATGTATACGGTGAGGGAAGCACGAAAATTGGGGCGCACAGATTATGTTTGATAAGACTGTAGAATTCAATCGGAATCATCTAAAAAGGTATGTATATAAACTTGAGCAAAATTTGTGCTTTTATTTGCTTAGAGGACTTATAATGATTCGCGTACCTTTCTTATCGTTCTTTTCTACCTAACTTGATCTGTGTTTAAGGTTCTTAAATGTTTAGGTTTGAAAATAATAGTTCGGGATGTTTGGACTACATGGTACAAATACCAAGTACGCTTAACATCATTTAAAATAAAAATCCATGGGTTTAGGTACGCATAATCGTTTGCATACTGCTCCAGGATACGAAAATTCGTTTGCAAACACGTATGCATACTTGACGTCGATATTCGGTAAATTTGTTTTGGCCGTAACTTCTTCGTCCGAACTCGGAATGGCCTCATTATTTTTGCATTATCTTCCTCTTTGAATTATCTTCAAAATGGTGATGAGAAATCCTAAATGTGAATGAGTTGAGGTTGGTCTTTGTCCCGTATCTTGTTTTTGATTGTTTTGCTCCGTTTCGTCGCACTTGTTCTACTGGACTTGGGCACTTGGATTCTTGGAGTAATTCTTTTCTAAGCTCATTTGTAGCTTTTAAAAGAATTATATTGGTGAATAACAAGAAGAAAATTCAAGAATGGGCAGTAGTACGCTTTGCTATGGGATTCTTGAATGTTCACAATCATCTTATGTGAACTATGATGCATGTTCTTTAATGACTTTGTATGTTCTTCTTTGTTAAGAAAATCTTTTTATACGCTTTTGGTAACCACTCTTGGTGTAAATCCGTCCGAAAAAGATTGATTCTACCTTCTAAGGACAAAGATTGATTTTTGCAGTATTAATCTTTATGGTTTTATATATTGCAATATATTATGGGATATGTGTGTTTGCATCCGTGAAATATGATTGTCCCATACCCTGTCAAAAGTTATGTATTTCATATGTCGGTATGCACGTATTGATAAAAAAATGAATGGACTTTTGACGAATACAAATGTTAAGCCTATTATGTCAATTATTGATGGAAGATAGGTTAAAATCTTTTTTTTACAAGGATTATGTATATTGAATGTTGTTATGCGAATAGTGATGAAAAATAGAATGAATCCTTACTTATTCCACAGTATTTGGTCGACCTCCGGTCTACAATTTTTGTATATATTGTGTTGTTCCGTAAGGTGTTTTATGTTGAGCACTATCGACTGAGTTGATTATTTTCTTTAGCTTAGTGTTGCTCCGTGGGGTACTTTATGTCGAGCATGATCAATTAAATTAATTACTTTTTGTGGTTAATTTGGTTGTATATTCCGATTAGATTAATAATGGGTTCTCTTTTGATTAATCTAATTGAGTATTTTTGAGTCTCCATAAGTTCACTTATGTTGAGCATTTCCGACTAAATTAATCATATGTTCTCTTTTGGTTAATTTAATTGAGTATTTTTGGATTCAAATTCATATTCTTATGTGATTTGTTATGTCCAAAGAAATCATTCTTTTCTTTCGAAATTAAGGTCGCTCTTGTTGTTCTCTCGGGAATGACATTTTATGGGGGAGACTTCTTAATTGAACTTGTGCTTAATTGCCAAATCTTTGTGGGGAGTGCGGCTGTGGAATATTATAGAGGTTATCTTGTATCTTTAAACTCTTTGATGAATGCATTTAGCTTCGGCTTTATGATTGCATCTAAACAAGATGATATATGCTTTCTTTTGGTCATGAAATATCTCTTTTGGAAATTTCATTAGGATCCCGTTTTTGTACCTTTACTAATTTTATTGACAAAAAGGGGGAGAATTAATATGTAGTTCACACTACAAATACATATGGTTTTCGGATCATTATGTAAGGGGGAGTGGTTTCCATGTGAGATGGAGTTTTGACTAAGGAGGAGTGATACATATCACCATAGTATTGTTGTCAAAGTTGTGATACAATTGAACTTTGATGTTGTGTAATGATACTATGATATTGTATAACAATGATCGAGAATTATGTTTTCTCATTGTTACAGCTACGGATTTTCAACAACGATGATGTTGAACTTACAACCTTTGCGATCATTGGAGTACTTGGAAGTGATGAAGATTTCGAGTAATGTTGAAGATTAGACATGTGGAATAGGAGCTACTTAAGTTTCTTTATCTTTTTTGTATTCCATATGTATTGATAGTTTTTCACTAAAATTGACAAAGGGGGAGATTGTTAGAGCATTGCTCGGTCGAACTCACATGCGTTGATATCTCAAGCATGCTTGTCAATGTTAGTGATCAAAACTATAAGTCTTTATTTCTAGTCTACTATAGCTAAGTCTCGGACTAGGATAGAAAGTGTAGTTGAGCTCAAGAACTCCATGGAAGATCATCATACAAGACGAAGAACTACTCAAGGAACTGGTGGAACTTCATCGACAAAAAGGTATATGGAGACTTGAACTTATCTATCACTCAAAAGTCTATCTACTCTATCTCCTATCTTGAGACAAAAGTCGTTTTGCTATATAGACTTTGATTATACACATTTGCTATTTCGATCCGAGTTTAACTCGCCTATCTATTTCTCGAAATATGTGTTGGTAAGCTTTCGATTTGGCCAAGTTCATATTTACCTAGTGACGAAAGTCATGTTATGTTTCAATCACTTTGAAAATTGATTTAACGAAAAATCGTATGTGAATAACAACTATATAACGTCCTCTAACAATGTTTCAGAGAGTTTCGATTATATAACAAATGATGGATATAAGCATTTTTGTGGAAATACATATATGTATAAGTCCTTATTCCTTGAACCGAAGTTTGTGAACTTTGTTGATCAAGAGAACCGGAACAAGAGACGTGAACTAAGTCTGTGAACTCAGTCCGCGAACCCAGTCCGCGAACTTGAGTTAGGTTATATCTAAAGAGGATTGTTTGTAAACTCATGTTTATATAAACTAAGGAATGTTAATTGTAAACCGTGTCTATGAAGTTCATGAACCGATTCGAGTGAATCAAATCGTTTTTGGTTCGATTGTGTCTTGTGTAGTTACATAAGATTTCCTTGCAATTGAACAACTATCTAACTAGTTCATTTGAGTCACTTGAACTAGTTATGGTGAAGAAGAATATGGTTGATATGAAACTGCTCATATGGGTAACCATTTGGTTAACTATTGTTGAGCCACCAAACGTACATGTTTGGGTACGGTTACACAAAACCAGAAACGTGCATTTCATTTGTGTGTAACAAGCTAGGTTTCGATCTAACGGTTGAAAGATATTAGCTTGAATCTAATTAGGTTTTCATATAACGGTAAATATTGAATGCTTTGTTACCAAGCTAACATTGATTGCAAACCCTGATTTGAAAGACTATATAAGGGAGAACTCTACCAACTGGAAAACCTAATCCCCACACCTTACATGTGATACTAGTTGTGTAAGCTAGAGTCGTTTCTCCTTTAACCTTTGGTTTCTTCTCTAAAACCAGGTTAACGACTTAAATACTTCATTGGGATTGTGAAGCCAGACCGATACTACTTTCTCATAGTTGTGTGACCTGATCTTGCTGTTTCTATCGTATGATTACAATCGCAAAGATTGGCTTGAGATTGATATCTCCGATAGGCAAGATATAAAAGTAGTCACAAACATCTTCGTCTCATCGTTTGTTATTCCAAAATATCTTCTTTCGTCGCGTCGATTAAGATTATTGTGAGGTGATTGATAATACTAGGCTGTTCTTCGGGAATATAAGTCCAGATTATAAATTGGTTCATGTTCACCTTGATTTATCAAAAAACGGAACAAAACTCATAGGTATTTTTGTGGGAGACAGATTTATCTATTACCATAAACTTTTCTGTGTGATACAGATTTGTTTATTAAAGTCTTCGACTTTGGGTCATAGCAACTCTTAGTTGTGGGTGAGATCAACTAAGAGAATCAAGTGCGTAGTATCCTGCTGGGATCAGAGACGTAAGGAGCGCAACTGTACCTTGGATCAGTGTGAGATTGATTGGGGTTCAACTACAGTCCATACGAAAGTTAGTTTGTAGTATGCTAGTGTCTGTAGCGGCTTAATACAGTGTGTGTTCAATCTGGTCTAGGTCTCAGGGTTTTTCTGCATTTGCGGTTTCCTCGTTAACAAAATTCAGGTGTCTATGTTATTTCTATTTCTGCATTATATTGTTTATCTTTATAATTGAAATATCACAGGTGGTGCGTTAGAATCAATCAATTGGAAATTCGACCTTTGGTTATTGATTGAAATTGATTGATACCTTAACATTGGTCTTTGGTACCGTTCAAGTTATCTCTCTAGTATTTGATAAAGACTCGCAGATTTCTATCTGCTTGAGTATAAATAAAATCGAGAGATTGAGATATTAACTCTTTGATATACGTTTTAAAGATTGAGTCTTATTGATTCTCTTAAAAGTATATTAGAGTTTGTCCATACAGATTGGTAAGAGAAATATTGGGGGTGGTTGTTGTACTCCCGCTTTTTCAGTTGCGCCCATCACCTATTAACACCTTAGAGTTATTCTCCACTAGATAATAGACCCATTTGATACCTGGAAAAATTGAAGACTTAATATAGTGAACCAAAGTTTCATTCCTCCTAAAGAACCTAGCACGCAAGAATCGTTCCCAGACTTTGTTCGAGCTACAGATTTTCCACCAAAGACCCATAATAAGATCCTTGTTCATAACACCCAATTGAGTTAAACCCAAACCCCCTTCCTCATACGGAGCACAAATTTTGTCATAAGCTACAACAAAAGATCTACTCACCTGAGAATCACCAGACCAAAGAAAATTGTGGATAGCTACTTCACACTCATGGACAAACTTCCTTGGCCACTTATAAACAACCATATTATGAATAAAATAGCTAGCAATCACTGATTTCACCGACACCACTCTATCTTGAAAAGAAAGCATCATTTCCTTCTAACCAGCAAGTTGATCCTTAATATTCTCAACCACATTGGCAATATGATGGTATTTAATTGCTCCAGGCATTACTTCACCCCTAAATACCTATCCGGAAAAGTGGCAATAGGCATCCCTAAAAATCAGAAATAGTTATTCTTCTACTCAAATAACCACCACCAAAGTACAACTTACTTTTCTCTCTACTCACTGTTTGCCCCGAAGCACGTTGATACAAACTCAACAAATCAACCAAATTTCTCAATCTCTTCATATTACCCTTACATAAAATCATAATATCATCAGCAAAAAATAGGTGAGTAGGAGCAATACCTTTTCTGTTAACCATATGAGTCATGCTACCCTCACGAAAGACCTTCGTGATATTTCTGCTTAAGACATCCTCAATCAACACAAAAATAAGAGGCGACAAATGATCACCCTGTCAAAGGCCCTTATCAATACTGAAAAAACCTTCTGGACTACCATTCACAAGCACTGAAATTCTCGCAGACTTGAGAATTTAAAGAATCCAGTCGCACCAGGTCTGCGAAAAGCCATGTCTTCTAAACACCTCCAAGATAAACTTCCAACTAATAATGTCAAATGCTTGAGTTATGTCCAACTTTAACCCAACATTACCATCCTTCAGCCTAATCTGAGTTTCATTTACCATCTCCGAAGCAAGACTAATGTTTTCGTGAATATTCCTACGTTTCATGAACGCCACTTGTTTCTCTGAAACCAATTTATCCAAAACACTACCAAGCCTGTAGCTAAAATCTTAGTAAAAATCTTTAAAAAGAAATTACTAAGACCAATTGGCCTAAAGTTCCAAAGAGTATTAGCACCTCTCTCTTTAGGTAAAAGCATGAGAAGGCTAGAATTCACACCACGAGGAATAAATTTATTACACCAGCAAAACAATATAGCACTTACCAAATCCTCATGGATAATCTCCCAACAATGTCTATAGAAAAACCAGCAAACCCATCGGCCCAGGCGCACTATCCGCCCCCAAGTTAAATACTGTTGCATAAATATCCTCAATTGAGGGCAATTGATACATTCTAGCACTCTCCTCCAAAGAATTGGTGTCATGCTCAACATTAAAAAGAGCCTCAACTAGAACTGAATCATCACCATGAAACTTCGCCTCATAATAATCAACAATATGTTTTCGAATATGATCACAATCTGTTAGAGCATTGCTTGGTTGAACGCACCAAACGTTGGTATGTCAAGTTCGGTTGTCATATTTTAGTGAATCAAAACTCATGTCAAGAGTCGCTTGATTATGTACTAGAGTCAACTTCGTATAGGTTAGCTTGAAAGTATTAGGATATGAGACATTACAAGTATTGCGAAGTCTTGAAGATGTGAAGAAGCAAGGAGCTACAATGACAACAATCATCCTTCCACTTGAGGTTAGTGATATTTGACTTGAATTGTTTCATTCCCTAAAGTATCTTTCAAGTCGTGCATATTGGAAACATAACTGCGAAGCATATTTGAACTCTAGATAGACATAGTATTAAGGAATACAATACGAGGTTTATTGCTTAACCATTAAAATTTGTAGATAAGACATCGCCATAATCATTTGAATGCGATTCTGATTATGTATGGGTATGAGGTGAGGATTTCATCCTAGGGAACAATGTTTACATGTGTTCTAAGGAAGTAAGTTCATAAACTTGTTTGTGGACCGAAAAGGAAATTTCTAGGTGTTATTGGTTTTGTTATTCATTGCATATCTTATGAAAAACCAATATGTGTGATAGAGTATAACCGATCATAACTTGTTGTGTTCTTGGTATAACTATTCACAAAGGCCTGACTTATATATTGGAATAACTTTTAATAGTAAAATCGATCTTAAGTAATCACTTGTGGTATGATCGGATTTTGTATGTCTGACTAATTAAAAGGAAAGGGGAACCGATCCTTGTAAGGGGTGCAGTACATCAAAGGGAACCGATCCTTGTATGGGGTACATCAAGGTTTATAGCAGAAAGATGAACTGATCCTATGGACATGTGCAACACGTTTTTAGGCAAAGAGGAACCGATCATATGGACATGTGCAACACATATAAGTTAGATACCATATATATATGTGGGGAACCGATCTTAGTACCTAGTCAACCGAATTTTTGGAAAGCTAGTGTGACTATGCACAGTACTCACATGGAGGTAGAACCGAAACTTGTTTTGGTAGAACCGTAAACCCATGATTGTGATTGAATGTTGGTTTGATCAATCACATAGTTCTTGAAAGTCAGATGAACCAATTATAAACTTGTTTAGAAGTGTGGAAAATCGGTTTCAAGGTTGTAAGTGTGAAAGAAAACTTACAAAGTAAAGATGTCGACAAACTTTGAACACGTGTTGTGAATGTTTCCTTAACGGCTAAGGAAAAGAATCCCAGGATCGAAACATAAGTAAGTTAAGAATCTTTTAATTAAGGTTATTAATTTCATTTTGTAGGGACATTACAAAATTAGTAATGTGCATTTACTAATTAGATTTTTCGAGAGATTTCGATCGTTATTTTTGGACAAAGCATTTCCAGGAATTATGAAAACCGAATCTGTGCTTTAATGAATATATTTAGAATATTTTCGGTTTTGGAAATTCCTTGGTGTCCAAACCTCCTTGTTTATAAGTACTCGAAGTTTGCCTTTCTAGCAAACTAATCCTTCGTAACAACAGATTTACTCTTTTGTTGTTGTTACTGGTGTATCCGTCTATTCGGAAAGGAGAGTAACCTAATTATGTGAAATATCTTACGGCCGCTCAGTTTAAAGTCTTTTTTGGGATTGAGAAGCTCTAGCATGTAACGTTGGTGGGAAACTAGATAATTGCAGTTTATCTTTTGTTTTCGATCGATTTGACTGACTAACGTGGTTGAAATATGATTGCACCTAGTTTGTTTATTCTTGAGAATCTTCTCTTCTGATATAAGATTCACTCAAACTAGTTCAGATGTTCGAAAGGGATCTTTAGACTGTTGTTAGTTCTAAAGACGATATTGTGATAATCTATTGTTAACAGACTCTGTTCTGTGCGTGATTGATCACAAGAGATTCAAGTGATTGTGTGCAGGTTTTTATTAAAAATTTAAGAGGATTTGAAAACAAAGAAGATATTGAAGATCAGACTTGGGTTTTATAATCTTTGGTGTGCACAATACTTGTTTCGGTAAAAGAGGATCCAATTAATAATCGGTTTATCCTTGTGGTAGATTGGATGGATTAATTGAGTAGATCGACATCAACACGATTCTTCGGATTTAAGGTGTTGTTGGCTTGATCTTAAACGATTACCTTTGGGTGATTGAACAGAAGATAGATCTAAGGACCTGACGAAGGAGTTTATGTTGACATAAACGGAAGAGCCTTTGTCTGACTCATATCACTTGGTTGAATAGAGTTGATAGCAAACATATTTTTTGTTCCTTTACTGTTTGGAATACGAACCAAAGGAATTGTTCCAAGTACGTGACTTATTTATAAGTTGGAGGCATGGGAATACAGAAGGAACTAAGTAAACTATAGGGTTAGTTACTTGGTCTCAACTATGCGAAGTTAGTGTAATTTTGTGTAGCGGCTTAATCCTGAGAGTATTCAATTCTGTACTAGGTCCCGGGGTTTTTCTGCATTTGCGGTTTCCTCGTTAACAAAATCTTGTTTTGTCATTTACTTTGATATTCGCATTATAATTTTTTTATTATAATTAAAGTAAATTACACAAAAGTTAATTCCTATTTACTTGATAAGCAATCCTATTGTGTTTGGTTAAGTCTGAACCTTTGTATCAAGTAAACATACTTCGTTGTTATATTGTCTCGATCTCGTATCCATAGACGATCACACGAAGTGTGAACTGGTTAGTTGTATTGTCTCGACTCAGTCCATAGAAAATCATTTTCGGAGAAAGGACTTATAGGTAGGAAAAGTTTTAGCTTGAGGCATATTTGGGTAGCCTCGCCTTTTCAATTGGTATCAGAGCAGGCAAACACGAAAAAATCTAACAATCTGTGTTTGGTGCGATCCAACCTATAAGAATTGAATCTAATGTCTGATTCAGTTAACGTTATGCAAGAGTTTGAATGATCAAAAGTTGAAGATGTTAATACTTCGTTGACTCATGATCCAGGAGTTACGAAAACATCTATGTCTGTTTATGAGGAAAAAAAAGATGCTGATAAAGAGTTGGTAAAACTCCTAAAGCCTATACAATCTCTGTCTTCTAAAGCGTTTATTTTAAAGACAGAGTCAAATATTCTTAAGCAGGAGATCAGAGAAAAAGACATTCAACTGAACTGTCTAGCCAAAGAGAAAATGGATCTCGCTGTCAAACTAGAAGCCTTTGGTAAATCTCTTACAGATAAAGAGACACGTCATATGATTCTGACTAATGATGTTGTTTTGATTTCTTCTGAGGAGGAAACTAAAAGTCCTTGATCGAATTTTACATATTGTGACAAAACCGGGTTAATCACATATGAAACAGATCATGATGATGGTAGTTTGCCTAACTACATAAAGTTAGAGGAGGATGAGAAACCAGCTTCTAGATCTACTAATGATCAAACGAAATCTTGTCCAAAGGAAACTTTGAGCCGATTCCGTGATGACTCTAAGGAATAGAATTTTCAGTCACTTGACAGGAAACTTATACTTCTTCAACAATCGGTGGTAAATTTTTTGAAAGAAGTTTCTTGTCTTAAAAAACTGAAAGCTTATTCCTCAGTAGAAAGAAAGATTATACTACATCCCAATAAGATCAACTCAAAGGAGTCAGAGGAAATAGTTGATAATCGCTTCTGGAAAAAGGTTCCTCCGCACCCATATCGAAACAGTTCTGGTTTTGATGAGGAACGACTTCAGAAGGAAGGGAAAGAGCGAATCTCTGCCAAAAGAAACAATCAGGATTTTCCGATAGTTGTTTCAAATGATCACACTAATGTCAATAATAAGGAATTCCTTAGAATGAGAAAATATTATGAAAATCTCATTAAAAGAATTAAGAGAGATCTAGCTGTCTCCGAGAATTCTCACATTAGTACATTTTCTGCACATGATCATATCTCTAGAGTTAAAAAAGATCACCGTCTTGGGAGAAAATATTTTGGGAAGAAATTCCCTAAAAGAAACATGAACTATGTTTCTGATATTCACTGTAAGCTGGAAAAAGCTTACTCCGATGCGACTTAGTTGTATCATATGTTGTGCTTTTCTTGCTCATATCTTTGATGGGAAAGGAACAATAAAACAGGAGCACATGTACCTTGTGTAGTAGTTTATCAGAAAAACTCTGTGATGGTATATGGGTTGCTGCGAATCCATGGCAGTCTGGAAAAAAAATTCATGTTTAAACATGTTTCTCCAAATTGGAGTTATTTAGAATTTTCGGATGTTTTTAATAAACCTTCCAACTTAAGTTTCTCGGATTAAGGGAACAAAATATATTGTTTTATATTTTCGGATTTTCCAGAGGTTTTTCGGTCCGAAAGTTGTCTCTTTTAAGAGGAGAAACATTTTCTTGTCTGTATTCGAAACCCTGAGGAATCCTTTATATTCATAACCGATCATGCCTCCAGTAACTCGCAGTGTGTCAAAGACTAACAAGTAGGAAGCTCAAAAGGTTAAGGGTTGTCTGATAAGCATGTAAATGCTATATTTTATACCCATATTTATATTAGCTGGGATATAATATTTTCGTTGCTAATACTATTTTAGTGCTTTTGTAGAAAGTACAAGTGAATTCGATCATCCAGCGAATAAACAACAAAATGTGAGACTTAATGGTGTTTGCGACGAAAATTGCAAAATGTGGTTGGCCTGGTATTTCCATATATTAGCAACCACAATGATGAAATGTGGTTGGCCTGGTATTTCCATGTATCAGCAATCACAATGATGAAACGTGGTTGGCCTGGTATTTCCATATATCAGCAACCACAATGATGAAATGGGGTTTGCCTGGTATTTCCATGTATCAGCAACCATAATGATCAAATATGTTGGCCTGTTATTTCTATATATCAGCAACACTTATTATGCTGGCATGGTACCTCTATATATCAGTAGCACTTATTATGTTGGCCTGGTATCTCCATATATATCAGCAACATAGAATTATTTCACAGTCGAGGTCACAATGGGCAGCCAAGTTTTAATTTGCTCTTCAATGAATGCATGGTGAAGCGAGTCGACGTCAGCACACTAATGCCACCTAAGATTGGTCAAGAGTGACTTTATTATTGTTAGCATAAGAATGGAAGAATATCACCTCCATGACCACGTGCAAATGAAGTGCAAATGAAGAAAAAGGAAAGATTAACATATCTTGTCCTTACATAAGTTCTCTTGCTATATACATATAAAGAATCTGAAGGAATGTTTGAGACCAAATGACGTCAATTGTGCAAATACAATTAAGGTGGGCCCAACACATGCAAGAAAATATCATGCTTTTTAAATGAAATTAATTCATTTCATTGGTGGTTTCATATACTATGAAAAGTGGAGATTCGCTGATATTTTACAATGTTTCGTCATATTATGACACGCGGCACAATATTATTGGGCGGATTGTATTTCATGACATGTGGCAGACTTCTATTGGGAGGTGATATGGCGACGACATGAATTCATCTGTAGGCTATATTTATTTGTTGTTTCAAAATGAAATTGGGGGGCATCCGACCACAGTGCCGGAACAAAGGAAGGGTTTTGAAGTTTTGTTTTCGATTCTTCATTTTTCATTATCTAGAGTTTAATTTTAATATGTTTATGGATTTTGAGAAAGCCATTTCTAGCTAGTGTTATGTTAGAGTTTAGGTAGAAACCAATAAATTATGTAAACTCTATATTTATATGCTCAATAATGATTTGAATGACTAGTAGTTTTTCTTCATATAGCTTGGTATTTTATTTTTCATGTGATTTCATTGATTATTTATGCTTTTCAATTGATATCGCGTGCTTTGGTTAAATCCCTTGACGTGATATGCTTTAGGATTGATAGGTAATGCTTTAGAATCACTATCCATGAAGCGAAGAAACTATAGCGGAGAAAAAATATTTTAAAATGCATGGAATTTATTTTTAACGAATAGTATAATTTGCATAATTAATTGGTGGAAACCGAAAACCCTAATAACCCACACTCATTTTGTTTATCTTTAAATTATTTATCATTTCATTTTGTTCCGAATTTATAAAAATCCTTAAAACATTATCTTGTTGATTACTTAATTTTTGATATTAGTTGGTAGAGTATTTCACACTCCTCGTGGGAACGACCCGCACTTACCATTGTCTACTAGTTAGACGCTGTGCACTTGCAATATATTATTGTAGGTTTCCGAGCCTACCAAGTTTTTGGCGCCGCTGCCGGGGAGTGGTTGCCAAATACTCTCTAATTGATATCATTGTATATAGTTTATTTTTATTTTAGTTTTAGTTTTTGTACATAATTTATTTTTATTTTTCTTTTAGATTTTCTTTAGTTTCTTTTTACGATGTTTGTTTGATTTTTTTAGGTACCTTAGTGATTGAACTGCTGCAATTGAAACCAATAGTGGGCGAAAAGAAAGTATGCACTCGCAAAGATTTTGCAAGAGCGACTTGGAAGATCCATTAGAGGTTTGCTTAGCTCATTTTGGGTATGATTTTGATGATGATAGTGTTATTTGTGAAGTCAATTCTTCGTTAGACTCCACACCGCTGCTAGACACTAATAAATGGAAGCCCAAACTAGAACCTCTAGTTTTTTTCTGATTCTCGACTAGTTCCATCAGTCGAGAATGCTCCTACCTTGACCCATAAGCTATTAAGTTCTGAATGTTTTCGTCTTGATGATATTCATAATGAAACCGTTTTAGATGATAATGGGTCTAAGAGTCGTGATATTATTGCTCCATGATAGACGCATTTATGTGTCTAATATAGCTCATTTGTATATATTGTTAGTGCTCGATATCGTACTTATTTGGTTATTTTATTTATTTGTAGGTGTTTTTGGAAGAATAAGACTTTGTGGCGAAATTGGCTAAAAATATGGCATTTGGACCTCCGTAGATAGCATACCGGAAGCTCCCCGAAGTGTACCGGAAGTACCCCAGAAATACCCCGGAGGAACCCCGAAAAAGTGCGGAAAACATCCCAGAAGAATTGCTAAAGGCACCCCTAATTTGGATAAGGGGCACCCCATTTCAGGGCATGTACTAAAGGGACACCGGAACTGGATAGGGGGAGGTCATCTTCAAAGTTTCAAAACTGGATTTTGGCGGGAAAAGAATTCTGCAGAAGAACAGTTTTAGGGGTTCGAATTTGAGCGAGTTTTAAGGAGATTCAACATCGGATTTTCACCGGGCTGGACTTCCTAGACTATAAAAAGATTAGTATAAGCAATTTAACCCAACCAATTGGGCTGGAATGACCGGGAGAATGGATCAAAGTCCAAACAGGACAGTACCGTGCTGTTCACTTTCAAATATTTGTGAGAGATTTTTAGAAGACTTTTACACTAGATAACTATGCATCTAGTCTTGTCCAAGTCTTAAGAGAAGTTTGGAGCGTAATAACTGGCCAGAGGACGCGTACAAAGCAACAGAAAAGAGATTATTCTCTCAACTTCTCGAGAAGAAAAAAAGAGAAATACTCTCGGATTTGCACGAGAATTTTGGTTCTGTTGGCTATATAAAGCATTGCTTCGAGTCTTAGAGGGGTTAGAAAAAGTTTAGAGAGAAATAGGAGAGAGTTCAGAGCCGAAACGAGGAAGATACCATTGATTGTTGCTGCTGGTGCTGTTCAAGGAGGAAGACGAAGAACGAAGAACAGACGCTCCTGGAGCGTCGTTCTTCAATAGTACCTACAACAACATAACTGTGTCGTTATTTTGCTGCAGTTCAGAAGTATCGTTTACAGGCAGTCTTTTTTTCGAACATTGTAACAGTCACGCTGTAACATTTACACAGCGTTGCAAAAATTCTGTTAAACACCATATCATCAATAAAAACATCTATTTAGCCATGAATTTATCTTGTGAGTGTGTTTTTGGGATGAGGAGCTAAACCCATTAGCCGAGACGACGGAGGAAGCCATTGGCATAAAATTTATTGGTATAATTCTAATTTTTATATTTATTTGCAATATTATTATTTGATTATTTGCACGAATTAAAATTGAATTAATAGTTTTTATTGAGTAATTGTGAATTGACTTGATGAAGCATGTTGGGTTTTAGTAACTTTTGATGTTTTATACTTTTTAATTACAATTATTACTTCAAAAACTTATTTGAGGCAAATATTAGAATTGATTTTAAAGATAAAATTGCATAAGAACTATTTAGAGTTACTATTAAAATGGTCATTGGTGGAATCCTAGTCTTGGTGTTTTTCTATAAATTTGAATTATTTTGTTTATTTTCCTTTTAAATTAAATCTAAAAAAGAAATTGTTTTCTTCACAAGTCCTAAAGAACCTTTTTATCACTACAACTACAATCACTATTTAAAAACCATCAATTTTTGGCGCCGCCGACGCGGATTTGTGTTTAGGTAGCATTTTTTTTAGATTTATTTTTATTTTTATTTTTATTATTATTTTTGTTCTTCTTTACGTTTTTGGGTTTTTTTTGTTTCCTTGCATATTTTTGAAGATTGGAGCGAAAGACAATTTTGCCAAAGCTTGTGGTGATTTACTTAAAGTTTGGGAGCGAAAAGCAAAGCTAAAGGAGCGAAAGAAGAAGATTTTCTTTATTTTGTAAAAGAGAGAAAAAAAAAAAAAAAAAAGAGAGATTTTTGTTTTTTTAGGCTTTCATTTTTGTTTTTGCACTTTATTTTTGGACTTTGGACTGTGAACTTTGGACATTTTATTTTTATTTTTTATACCCTATGGAACGGTACCCTTAAATACAAACTGTGTGCAGGGAAGGACGGCGATTACGATATCGTCTCGGCCCCTCGGGTTCGTACACGACATAGGAGTCGTGGCCCGAGTCGACTTCAACGGTTCATCCCCCGTCTGGTACGGGAGGTAAGTCCAATCGAAACACTCGCGAATCCCCTGCAAGAGAGTTACTGTACTCCTTAAGGTGCTAATTGTTTGAGGACGAACCAGACTGCCTTTATTTTCCTAGTAAAGGGCAAGGCCTGGCCTAAACAAGATAAGGGTTCGGATTTCATCATCGTTCTCTTCTTGCCCGTCTTAGGAAAACAAAACCTAACGCGAACCCAAGCTTTAAAAATATGATTACAAAGAGACCTATAGGGTATCGAGCTTGTTAGGAAAAATTTTCGAAGGATATTGGTTACCTTTTAAGCAATCTCGAAGTTCATAATGGTTTATGTGATTTGAATGCGTGACTGTGCCGCCTTGTGATAGCGGTGAGGCCTTGGGTATCAAAGCTCCATTGAGCTTCCCTCGCCTCTATTCAACTTACTTTAACTCGGATTGATTCCAGAAGGGTTTGCTTAAACTGTAACGAATTCCCCTTCGAGAGATAAAAGCTGGTCTAGAAACAATCTAAGTGGAGCCATCATGCTTTTTGTTTGCTAGAAATCTTTAGGTTTGCTTTGGTGGAGTCGAGTCGGCCTTGTTTGTGATTGTATAGAATCCTTCTGTAGTTTATATTTCTTCGGTGATGAATCCTTTTGAGGAGATGCCACCTGCGATGACGTTGCGAGAATATATGTCTAGAAATTCTCGTTATCAAGAGACGTCTTCGGAAATGACTCTTGGTGAATATATGCGTGGGCAGCGATATATGGATACTCCAACTTTTATTGACGAATCACCTCTAACGATCTATGAGAAATATTATAAACATAGACCATGTAGTTGGGAACAAAGCTTGAGAATTCGTGAATATAAAAAATTATATTGTGATGATGATGAGGAGGAGGATGGTGATGATGATTATAATAATATTTCTAGTTCAAATCCAAATAATTTTAATAATTATTTACCTATTCAAAAGGACGAGGATTTGACTAGAAATACCCACATTTTAGACGATGATTACGAAACTGATGATGGTTTAGAGGAACCAGTTTATCTTGAGAGTACTGTTTTCGAGTCAAACGATTTAGAAACAATAGTCTTAGATGAACTCGTAGAGATTAGCGGGTATGAACCTGACTTAGAAAAATCAATCGCCCACTTTCAGGAATCTGATGACCTAGAAATTAGGGAGATTATGACCAGTCTACCTAGAGACGCTGAAAACTCTAAGTTTGGGGGTGATTATCATTCTCCATGTTCTTTAACTCTTACAAAAATCCCTCACGTGGGACTTGACATCAATGCCTCAACCATCTTACAAGACTATCTTCGTACTCGTTTTCCCGAACTTAATAATATTCAACACGAGTCTCAACTGTTAGAAACCCATCCTCTGGTTGATGAGGTTATCCCAGGAAATAATACCAAGATTGACTTTGTTTTCCCACCAAAAACTTTTCTACCAATTATGGGAACTTTTGATTTTAAGATGTGTCGGTTATTAAGTTTTGAGACTAAACCTAATAACTTTAGGATATTAGGGTCGACACATTTTCTTAAGGAAGACCACCTCTTTCATTGTGGTCAGCTGTGTGAGTCAAATATGATTGACTTAGAGGATCCCCAGTTATTCAGGTTGTTTTTATGTGCTTATAAGTTCTTAGTTGAGTTTTTCCAGACTCTAATACCTGAACCGGATCTTAGCTTTGAGGAAATCCTACCGATGAAAACCTTTTATTTAGACCCTTTAATAGAGCCTGAACCTGAACCACAACTATATGTAGTTGTCTTAAGCAAGGGTATGTTCGGTATCTTCTTGGTCTGTTGCAGTTTCCTCTTCTTGTGGGTAACACTTTTTGATCCAGATGACCCACAGTTATTCCGGCTACTACTATATGATTCTACGTGGTGACTAATACCTTTCCTACGTCTGGCTGAAGACTTTAAAGTTAGCACTTCTTGGGAGGTAACCCAATATTCTTGCGACACGGTAATATCTTTCCTTATCTCTTTTGCTTCAAGTGGTAACAGCTTTTCCTTGTTCATACTTTTAATTTTATCTTTAGAACATTGAGGACAATGTTAGATTTAAGTTTGGGGGTATGGGAGAAACATTTTAGTCGCATTTTTGAAACTTCTAGCGTCACATGGTATCCGGTTAGCTAAGTTTACATATTGTTTCTCACCGAAAAGATAGAAATTGGAATGCTACAGATAACAACTTATTGAGACATTAGAGAAAAAGACATTGAGATCCTTGAAATTCAGGAGAGAACTTGTTCTTTTTAGAGGGTAACCGTGATGGACCTAACCATACATGATGGAAAGGCAAGTAGGTCAGGAAATGCCAGAAAGACAAAGCAACCTCACAATGTAGTCTTAGTTACTGGATTGCGACTCTCTCTCAGTAGAAACTTATCATCATCAACAAGCGGAGCTACATCAAAATCTATGAAGAAAGTGAAGACGTTTTAGGTTTAGAAGCAACAATAGAAGAGAATAATTCAAAAATCAAAGTTGAAGTTATAAGAGCAAATGATATAAGTTGTTGGAATCCATGATACCAAGACATCACAAGTTGCGAAGATCTAAGTTTTGAAAGTCCTTCTCTCATGGACATGTAAACTTTTGTCTTGTAATTTTATTTTATTTTATATTAAGCAAAAAAAACAAAAAAAAAAAAAAAAAAAAAAAAAAAAAAAAAAAACAAAAAAAAAAATAAAAATAAAAATGAAACATCATTACGTTCTTTTTGTTCAATAAGGCCATAGGGAAGAAGAAATTTATAAGTCAAGCAAGAAATCGAAGAGAAGAGTTAATTGTCAAGGTTCTATGAGGTTCGAGAGTTTATCATCAACAGTTGAAGACCGAAGAAGGCGTTGTTTCTACTGGGCACTGTGAGAGAGTCGAAGAAAGATGCATTTTGGTTGCTTTGTTAGTCTTCTTTCAATATGGCACAAGATCTTTCTAGCACTGGTTTAACTCATCACACGTAATTAGTCCAGCTGTATAACAGATGTCCCTCTCATTTTTATCTCTCTCCTAATCTTATCCAGCTGTAAAGCAGCGGACGCATCTTACAATGTTTATCTAGCTGTATAGTGGATATCTCTTTATCTAGCAGTCGTGTGGATGTGTCTCCCCTTTTCTTCAGTTAGCTTTAGAGCTGACACCTTTAATTTCTCTGGCATTCTAGTTACTTGGAGATAGGTTGAGAATATGTATGTCCTCATAGCTCTTTGGATACTTGTGACCAATTAGGAGTAAAGGTTTTGTGGGTATATCTCTGGTAAGCCCTCCCGAGACTTTAACTCGGCCACTAGGGACACCTAGGGGTTTAAAGGCTTATTGCATACGCTAAATGCAATCGACGATGCCTGCGACAGTGAGTTAGGATTTTATTTTCTATTAGATTTGCTCGAGGACTAGCAAATAATAAGTTTGGGGGTATTTGATAGACGCATTTATGTGTCTAATATAGCTCATTTGTATATATTGTTAGTGCTCGATATCGTACTTATTTGGTTATTTTATTTATTTGTAGGTGTTTTTGGAAGAATAAGACTTTGTGGCGAAATTGGCTAAAAATATGGCATTTGGACCTCCGTAGATAGCATACCGGAAGCTCCCGGAAGTACCCCAGAGGAACCCCGAAAAAGTGCGGAAAACATCCCAGAAGAATTGCTAAAGGCACCCCTAATTTGGATAAGGGGCACCCCATTTCAGGGCATGTACTAAAGGGACACCGGAACTGGATAGGGGGAGGTCATCTTCAAAGTTTCAAAACTGGATTTTGGCGGGAAAAGAACTATGTAGAAGAACAGTTTTAGGGGTTCGAATTTGAGCGAGTTTTAAGGAGATTCAACATCGGATTTTCACTGGGCTGGACTTCCTAGACTATAAAAAGATTAGTATAAGCAATTTAACCCAACCAATTGGGCTAGAATGACCGGGAGAATGGATCAAAGTCCAAACAGGACAGTACCGTGCTGTTCACTTTCAAATATTTGTGAGAGATTTTTTGAAGACTTTTACGCTAGATAACTATGCATCTAGTCTTGTTCAAGTCTTAAGAGAAGTTTGGAGCGTAATAACTGGCCAGAGGACGCGTACAAAGCAACAGAAAAGAGATTATTCTCTCAACTGGTCGAGAAGAAAAAAAGAGAAATACTCTCGGATTTGCACGAGAATTTTGGTTCTGTTGGCTATATAAAGCATTGCTTCGAGTCTTAGAGGGGTTAGAAAAAGTTTAGAGAGAAATAGGAGAGAGTTCAGAGCCGAAACGAGGAAGATACCATTGATTGTTGCTGCTGCTGCTGTTCAAGGAGGAAGACGAAGAACGAAGAACAGACGCTCCTGGAGCGTCGTTCTTCAATAGTACCTACAGCAGCATAACTGTGTCGTTATTTTGCTGCAGTTCAGAAGTATCGTTTACAGGCAGTCTTTTTTTCGAACATTGTAACAGTCACGCTGTAACATTTATACAGCGTTGCAAAAATTCTGTTAAACACCATATCATCAATAAAAACATCTATTTAGCCATGAATTTATCTTGTGAGTGTGTTTTTGGGATGAGGAGCTAAACCCATTAGCCGAGACGACGGAGGAAGCCATTGGCACAAAATTTATTGGTATAATTCTAATTTTTATATTTATTTGCAATATTATTATTTGATTATTTGCACGAATTAAAATTGAATTAATAGTTTTTATTGAGTAATTGTAAATTGACTTGATGAAGCATGCTGGGTTTTAGTAACTTTTGATGTTTTATACTTTTTAATTACAATTATTACTTCAAAAACTTATTTGAGGCAAATATTAGAATTGATTTTAAAGATAAAATTGCATAAGAACTATTTAGAGTTTACTATTAAAATGGTCATTGGTGGAATCCTAGTCTTGGTGTTTTTCTATAAATTTGAATTATTTTGTTTATTTTCCTTTTAAATTAAATCTAAAAAAGAAATTGTTTTCTTCGCAAGTCCTAAAGAACCTTTTTATCACTACAACTACAATCACTATTTAAAAACCATCACTCCATTGAGGCCTTGTTCAGCGAGTGAATTTGAAAAAAATATCAGTCATGGAAGTTATTTCCGCTGACCTAGAACCAGATTTAGGGAGTACAATAACTGTTCAATTCTTTATACAATCTTTACTAATCATCTGCGAACCTGATTTACTTCATATTCAAGGTTTGAATTATTCTTTAAATAAGATTGAATTCAGTTTTATCTCTCTGGGTACTAATCTTTCTTACTATAGGTTCCTGTTTTCAATTAATCAGATTAGTTGGGTTGATCCCCAACTCTTCAGGCTTTATATATATAATTTGCAGCTTACCTTGGGGTACCAATCCCACATTATTTAAGAACGTGCTACTGGCAAGTCGAGAAACAAACACATTTTGCTTCATGGGAGTCAGCCCATCAGATTTGTTCCCTGCACTCTATCTTTTATTTTTAGTTCTTTAATTTTTGCATATGTATTTTAGAATTTCCGACCTTAATTTCTACGTTGGATGACTCAATTACATTGAGGACAATGTAATGTTTAAGTGTGGGGGAGTGGCGCTTTTGTTAGGATTTTTCTTAATAAAAAAAAAATCAATATCTCTGTTTTGCTCGAGGACTAGCAAAATATAAGTGTGGGGGTGTTGATAAGCATGTAAATGCTATATTTTATGCCCATATTTATATTAGCTAGGATACAATATTTTCGTTGCTAATACTATTTTAGTGCTTTTGTAGAAAGTACAAGTGAATTCGATCATCCAACGAATAAACAACAAAATGTGATACTTAATGGTGTTTGCGACGAAAATTGCAAAATGTGGTTGGCCTGGTATTTCCATATATCAGCAACCACAATGATGAAATGTGGTTGGCCTGGTATTTCCATGTATCAACAACCACAATGATCAATTATGCTGTCCTGGTATTTCTATATATCAGCAACCACAATGATGAAACGTGGTTGGCATGGTATTTCAATATATCAACAATCACAATGATGAAACGTGGTTGGCCTAGTATTTCCATATATCAGCAACCACAATGATGAAATGGGGTTGGCCTGGTATTTCCATGTATCAGTAACCATAATGATCAAATATGTTGGCCTGGTATTTCTATATATCAGCATCACTTATTATGCTGGCCTGGTATCTCTATATATCAGCAACACTTATTATGTTGGCCTGGTATCTCCATATATATCAGCAGCATAGAATTATTTCACAGCTGAGGTCACAATGGGCAGACAAGTTTTAATTTGTTTTTCAATTAATGCATGGTGAAGCGAGTCGATGTCAGCACACTAATGCCACCTAAGATTGGTCAAGAGTGACTTTATTATTGTTAGCATAAGAATGGAAGAATATCACCTCCATGACCACGTGCAAATGAAGTGCAAATGAAGAAAAAGGAAAGATTAACATATCTTGTCCTTACATAAGTTCTCTTGCTATATACATATACAGAATCTGAAGGAATGTTTGAGACCAAATGACGTCATTTGTGGAAATACAATTAAGGTGTGCCCAACACATGCAAGAAAATATCATGCTTTTTAAATGAAATTAATTCATTTCCTTGGTGGTTTCATAGACTATGGAAAGTGGAAATTCGCTGATACTTTACAATGTTTCGTCATATTATGACACGCGGCACAATATTATTGGGCGGATTGTATTTCACGACATGTGGCAGACTTCTATTGGGAGGTGATGTGGCGACGACATGAATTCATCTGTAGGATATATTTATGTGTTGTTTCAAAATGAAATTGGGGGGCACCCGGCCACATTGCCGCAACAAAGGAAGGGTTTTGAAGTTTTGTTTTCGATTCTTCATTTTTCATTAGCTAGAGTTTAATTTTAATATGTTTATGACTTTTGAGAAAGCCATTTCTAGCTAGTGTTATGTTAGAGTTTAGGTAGAAACCAATAAATTGTGTAAACTCTATATTTATATGCTCAATAATGATTTGAATGACTAGTAGTTTTTCTTCATATAGCTTGGTATTTTATTGTTCATATGATTTCATTGATTATTTATGCTTTTCAATTGATATGGCGTGCTTTGGTTAAGTCCCTTGACGTGATATGCTTTAGGATGGATAGGTAATGCTTTAGAATCGCTATCCATGAAGCGAAGAAAACTATAGTGGAGAAACAATATTTTAAAATGCATGGAATTTATTTTTAACGAATAGTAGAATTTGCATAATTAACTGGTGGAAACCGAAAACCCTAATAACCCACACTCATTTTCGTTATCTTTAGACTATTTATCATTTCATTTT
The DNA here is from genome assembly GCF_003573695.1 of Papaver somniferum. Lineage (NCBI taxonomy): Eukaryota > Viridiplantae > Streptophyta > Magnoliopsida > Ranunculales > Papaveraceae > Papaver > Papaver somniferum. The sequence continues at coordinate 27,271,264 of NC_039363.1, read as the reverse complement.
GTTCCGAATTTATAAAAATCCTTAAAACATTATCTTGTTAATTACTTAATTTTTGATATTAGTTGGTAGAGTATTTCACACTCCTCGTGGGAACGACCTGTACTTGCCATTGTCTACTAGTTAGACGATGTGCACTTGCAGTATATTATTTTAGGTTTCCGAGCCTACCATTGTCATGGAATCAATACAGAGAGAAAGAAGAAAGGCATTATGTCTGATTATGACTCTAATAGTTCAGTCGATCACAAGATGAGTCATGTATGTTAGCTTACAACCTTAAAGATCCAACCAAAACCAATTGGATTCGTTCTGATTGTATGATTGACTATATCCAAGGTTTTGAGGAACTGAGAACCAATCTCATTACAACAGTTCGAAATCAAGATTGGATCAAAGACAAGATTGATGAAACAAAAGCTGATATAGCTGATATTAAGATTCAAGTTGAAAGACTTGAGAAACAAGAAGTGGTTGCATACAAGTCTCTTGAGACATGTTTTAAGAGTTTGAACACTGAAGAGACCTCGGTGAACAACAAGAGCACCACTAGAGATTAAGTTATTTGGTGTAATACTTAATCTAGTTTAATAGACATCAATTTTTGATTTCTTTCATTGATTGTATTGGTCTATTATGAATAAAATTATTTGATTAGTAATTTTTCTTGTGATAGTTTTCGGTTTACATAGCCTGTGCTTAATTGCTTTTACCTTATTGCTATGTATGTTTATGGGATGTTTGATTTCGGTTTTACTACCTTAATATTCGATCTCATATATTGTGAACCCTTATGGTTTGGGTGACTTTTTGATTTAGCGGGATTAAGTTCTAGCCCTAGTAGGTAGGTTTTATCAAAGGATCATGAGGGGTTCTGATAGAAATAATATGTGAAAAAGTCACAATATGTTGAATCGATTTTTGGTTTAGCATAAAAGTATATGTGTTTCGACGGTTTTCAAATTTTTCTTGAAATTGTTAAAACCGGTTTTCAACCTTTCTCTGGTAAAGTTTGAGGTGTGTTGTTATTCTTTTGTTTATGCATAAGGATGACAACGTGGTGATATTTCGATAACAATTCTTCCTGGACGAAGATGCTATCATATTGGAGAAGTGGATGCGAAATTTGAGGTAATAATCTTGTTAGTTAATTGTTTTCCTGTTTAAGAAAAGCCTGAGTTTATATTATATATATTTGTTGCTTTTGCTTAACAAAATTTCGGTTCAATTGATATTTATTCCATGATGTGTGTTTCAATTGGTTCCGGTTAAGAAAAACTATTGTTATCTTTCTTTATTGTGTGATATTAATTGTTTAGGATTACAAAATTTCGGTACAATTGATGTGTGTGTGATTCAATTGGTTCCGGTTAAGAAAAACTATGGTTATCTTGCTTTTGTATGGTATCAATTGTTTAGGCTTACAAAATTACGGTGCAATTGCGGTGCTTTTAATGTCTCTGTTGTTTCAATTGCTTCCTGTTGAGGTGAATAATTATGCAAGTTGATTTATTTTGGTTTGTATGAATTATTTATGGCTTAACGAAATAATTTTTGTACGGGATGAGTTGTTTAGTCCAATTCGATTTCAGATAAGAAACTAAGTTACTTCTGATCTTAGTTTGTCTTATCAAAGTGAGGTTTCAGTTATTCAAGTCTAATCGAATGCCTAAACAAGGAATGCTAGTTAACTAACCTAGTACTTGTCTTGTTTAAAATCGAAAGGTCTAAGTTTATGGATAATTAGAACCTGATGAGAAAAATGGAGTTTATCTTTATTTTGGTCTTATCGAATTAAGCGGTTGTTTTTGAACAATCGGTTTAGTAAAGGGACGAATGTGCTTAGTTGTTTTTGGTTTGCTAAACTAAATTGGAAAATTTGTTTCGGATAATTGTTTCCTTGGTAACATATGAAAATAGGACTACTTGTAGTTTCAGTTTTGATATTGGTTATCAGAATGTGATGTGTGGAACCCTCGTGCCGAACCCTACAGGTTTGCAAGTATATTCTGAGATTTGTAAGATTCTTTTTGTGCTGTCCTTTATTTTTTTCGTTTCTTTGTCATTTTTGTGACAAAAAGGGGAGGAAATATATGGAGTAAAAAGGTGATGCTGGCATTGATTTTATATTGATTGGCATCGCTAAGGAAAAGAACATTGGTACTTGAATGTTTTATCTAACGAAAGAGTGAAAGCATAGACAAATGGGAGTAACATGTCATATAAATTGGTATAACAAAGACGTGCATATTTAATATCCACCTATCTTCCTTAGGGTGAGTATTAGCTTTGTTATTATAATGTCAACAACGACATTTTCAAGGATTGAATGTAAGCAGTTTTAATGTGTTGTTGGATCGGGAATCAAGCGGATTGTAATGAATTATTGTAATTTGTTTATCCATATTATGTAAGAGTTTTGTCACTAAAATTGACAAAGGGGGAATTGTTAGAGCATTGCTCGGTTGAACCCACCAAGCGTTGGTATGTCAAGTTTGGTTGTCATATTTTAGTGAATCAAAAATCATGTTAAGAGTCGCTTGATTATGTACTAGAGTCAATTTAGTATAGGTTATCTTGAAAGTATTAGGATATGAGACATTACAAGTATTGCGAAGACTTGAAGATGTGAAGAATCAAGGAGCTACAACGACAACAATCATCCTTCCACTTGAGGTTAGTGATATTTGACTTGAACTGTTTCATTCCCTAATGTATCTTTCAAGTCGTGCATATTGAAAACATAAATGCGAAGCATATTTGAACTCTAGATAGACATAGTATTAAGGAATACAATACGAGGCTTATTGCTTAACCATTGAACTTTGTAGATAACACATCGCCATAATCATTTGAATGCTATTGTGATTATGTATGGGTATGAGGTGAGGATTTCATCCTAGGGAACAATGTTTACATGTGTTCTAAGGAAGTAAGTTCATAAACTTGTTTGTGGACCAAAAAGGAAATTGCCAGGTGTTATTGGTTTCGTTATTCATTGCATATCTTATGAACAACCAATATGTGTGATAGAGTATAACCACTCACAACTTGTTGTGTTCTTGGTAGAACTATTCACAAAGGCCTGACTTATGTATTGGTATAACTTTTAATAGTAAAACTGATCTTAAGTAATCACCTGTGGTATGATCGGATTTTGTATGTATGACCAATTAAAAGGAAAGGGGAACCGATCCTTGTAAGGGGTGCAGTACATCAAAGGGAACAGATCCTTGTATGGGGTGCAACAAGGTTTATAGCAAAAAGGGGAACCGATCCTATGGACATGTGCAACACGTTTTTAGGCAAAGGGGAACCGATCCTATGGACATGTGCAACACATATACGTTAGATACCATATATATGTGGGGAACCGACCCTAGTACCTATTCAACCGAATTTTTGGAAAGCTAGTGTGACTATGCACAGTACTCACATGGAGGTAGAACCGAAACTTGTTTTGGTAGAACCATAAACCCATGATTATGATCGAATGTTGGTTTGATCAATCACATAGTTCTTGAAAGTCAGATGAACCAATTCTAAACTTTTTTGGAAGTGTGAAAAATCGGTTTCAAGGTTGTAAGTGTGAAGAGAACTTACGAAGTAAAGATGTCGACAAACTTTGAAAACATGCTGTGGATATTTATTTCTTTAATTGTTCAATGATATTCCTTAACGGCTAAGGGAAGAGAATCCCAGGATCGAAATATAAGTAAGCTAAGAATCTTTTAATTAAGGTTATTAATTTCATTTTGTAGGGAAATTATAGAATTAGTAATGTGCATTTACTAATTAGATTTTCCGAGAGATTTCGATCGTTATTTTTGGACAGAGCATTTCCAGGAATTATGAAAATCGAATATGTGCTTTAATAAATATCTTGAGAATATTTTCGGTTATGGAAATTCTCAAGAAATTCTCAAGAATTAGTAATTGTTTTATTATAATTAAAGCATTTTCAAACTTCCTTGTTTATAAATACTCGAAGTTTGCCTTTCTAGCAAACTAACCCTTTGTAACAACAAATTTACTCTTTTGTTGTTGTTACTGGTGTAGACGCCTATTCGGAGAGGAGAGTAACCTAATTAGGCGAAATCTCTTACGGCCGCTCAGTTGGAAGTCTTCTTTGGGATTGATAATCTCTAGCATGTATCGTTGGTGGGAAACTAGATAATTGCGGTTTATCTTTTATTTTCGATTGATTTGATTGACTAATGGTGGTTGAAATCTGATTGCACCTAGTTTGTTTATTCTTGAGAATCTTCTCTTCTGATATAAGATTCACTCAAACTAGTTCAGAGTTTCGACAGGGATCTTTAAACTGTTGTTAGTTCTAAAGACGATCTTGTGATAATCTATTGTTAACGGACTCTGTTCTGTGCGTGATTGATCACAAGAGATTCAAGTGATTGTGTGCAGGTTTTTATTTAATATTTAAGAAGATTTGAAGACAAAGAAGATATTGAAGATATGACTTGAGTTTTATAATCTTTGGTGTGCACAATACTTGTTTCGGTAAAAGAGGATCCAATTAATAATCGGTTTATCCTTGTGGTAGATTGGATTGATTAATTGAGTAGATCGGCATCAACATGATTCTTCGGATAAAAGGTGTTGTTGGCTTAATCTTAAACGATTACCTTTGGGTGATTGAACATAAGATATATCTAAGGACCTGATGAAGGAGTTTATGTTGAGATTAACGGAAGAGCCTTTGTCCGACTCATATCACTTGGTTGAATAGAGTTGGCACCAAACAGATTTGTTGTTCCTCTACTGTTTGGAATACGAACCAAAGGAATTGTTCCAAGTAGGTGACTTATTTATAAGTTGGAGGCGTGAGAATACATAAGGAACTAGGTGAACTATAGGGTTAGTTACTTGGTCTCAACTATACGAAGTTGGTGTAATTTTGTGTAGCGGCTTAATCCTGAGAGTATTCAATTCTGGACTAGGTCCCGGGGTTTTTCTACATTTGCGGTTTCCTCGTTAACAAAATCTTACTGTGTCATTTACTTTTATATTCACATTATAATTGTTTTATTATAATTTAAGTAAATTACACAATCGTTAATTCATATTTACTTGATAAGCAATCCTATTGTGTTTGGTTAAGTCCGAACCTTTGTATCAAGTAAACATACTTCGTTGTTGTACTGTCTCGATCTCGTATCGATAGACGATTAAACGAAGTGTGAACCGATTGGTTGTATTGTCTCGACTCAGTCCATAGACAATCACTTTCGGAGAAAGGACTTATAGGTAGGAAAAGTTTTAGCTTGAGGTATATTTGGGTACCCTCGCCTTTTCACAATCATAAATCGTCACCCCATTAGCATCCACTAGCTCCGAAATAGTATTACTACTCCTCCGAATCCGAATCGAGTTATGAAAGAAGCTAGAATTACTAGCCCCTTCAACTAACCACTTATTTCTGGATTTTTGCTTCAACATAATGGCTTGCTGCATACGGATATCATTAACTTCAACTGTCGCACTCCTTATCAAATTCAACTTATCGACATCTAAGTGGTATTCATCCGTTAAACGCATTGAACTTTCAAGTCTAAGCTGAGCCTGTTTCATCTTAACATTCACATTACCAAAAACTTCTTGATTCCACAACTTCATAGAAATTTTAAGACGCTTTAAATTTTGAGGATAAATAAAAGCCGGAGAACCCACAATAGGTTCACTCCAACTATCTTGAACCATGCGCATGAAATTAGGATACCCAAACCACATTTTTTGAACTCGAAAAGGAGCCCTTCTTGGCCTCGTGTTTATAAAAGGAAACCAATAAGCGAAGAATGATCGGAAACTTCCCTTGGAAGAGCTTTACACCGCAAATTCTCAAAACGATTCAACCAAAACTCATTAATCATCGCACGATAAAGTTTGCTAATAATTCTTCGTACTCCGGTCTGCCTATTAGACCAATTAAATTTACTCCCAAAGACTCAGCTTCAAAACGACTATTGTCATCCAACTAATCACTAAATTCATTAACTACAGTCGTTCTAGGAGTTGCACCACCCTTTTTCTCCTTATACGAAGCACACAATTAAAGTCCCCAATTGCCAGCCATGGCACTTGAAGAACCCCCATGTCTAACTGTCTCCAAAGACTTCTCCTAGTAGTTTGCACTGAGCTAGCATGTACAAGAGAAATATGAACACCATCAACCCCAATGGTAATAGCCTGTTTAGAACAATTCACCACCACCGGATCTGCAACATTCACAGACCACATCACCCACAAATTACCAATACAAGTATCAGTAGAGTTATGAATAATCGAACTACTAAAACCCTCAATACGAAATCTACAAATAGATCTTGAAGTAACTGACACTCTTGGTTCAGCAATACCAATTATATCAGGTTTAAAATCCCTAACTAATTATCTAAGTTTAACTTGTGCTTCATCATGCACAATCCCGTTTATGTTCCAAAATAGAACTCTCATTGGGAAACAACTTTGGGGGTATTGTTTATCTTAACTCTCTGTGCTGACCTTGTAGAATCAACCTTTTGCCCACCATCTCCAGGTTTATTCTTAGAACCAGCAACATTTTTATTATTACTTTCATTCAAAATTGAATTCCCAGCAATCCGAGAACCTCCAGGAATGGTAGATTGTCGTGCTAAAATAACCAGTGTTCTAGAAGTCCACCTTCCAGACATACTATCAAACATAGGAGCTGACCCATATTGTAAGCCTGTTTGACGAGAACCCATAGCAACAACACTATCATTCTAACCAAGTTCTGCATTCAAAACCTCAAACTGATTTGGCGAAACAGTATTTTCACGGACAAAGAGAGCATCGGTTAAAGGAGTGTCGGATAAGTTAGCAACAGTCCTATCAACAACTGAATTCCTACTCTCCCCCGCTTCAGAATTCATTGTTGACTTAGAACTAGGCATACCCTCCGTAGCACCAGAAACTAAAACTATTTGCCTCTGCTTTTTGTCTAGTTCTTGCCAATTCGACATAGGCATAGCGAAAGATAGCTTCAGACTTGGATAACTCATCCTGTAACTGTTTTGCTATAGCCACTTGAGCACTCCCCGATACCACTTCACCTTCCTCCAGTCCAGATTGAACAAAGTTAAGGTTTGCATGTTGACCATGCACATCAGAAATCCGATTTGCATTGGATAAATTATTTACGTTGGCATGCTGGCCATGCAAAATGATTCTGATTAGGCAAACTGCTTGCAATCTATGGAACAACTGGAATGTTGGGTGCTGACTTTCCTTTCTTGTGTCGATCCTTTTTCCACTCAGACCCAACACCTGCAGTATTACTACTTCGTGTTTCTTGCGTATTAACCACAATATTACTCTGTTGCATTGACGCCTGCTGCTGCACATTAACAGTATTATTCTTATGCTTCTTTTGACATTATGAATCAATATTCCCAATAATCTTACACTTAGTGCAAAATTTAGGCTTCTTTTGAATATCAATAGGTTGCCAGAAATCCAACCCACCAACCGTTACATGAATACCATCAGTGTCGAGTTCAGCAAAATTTATGTCAATAAGAACTGATGCATAATACCCATATTCATGAGCCAAATTATGCTTATCTACTACAATTGGAGTTCCAAGAGATTTTCCAAAAGCCAACAATGTTTTCTCAATCCAAAATTCAACAGGCAATCCTGAAAACTTAACCCATACCGTAGCATGAGAAATTTTGTGTTTGTCTGCATCAAAACCTGGGAACCATTCCATTAGATTAAGCTTTTGCTATCAAACATCCAAGCCTCAAAAGTGAGAATCTTATCTCTATCTTCCTGTGATTGCTACTTGATAATAAAAGAAACCTCTATTCATATGAATGAATTGCACACGGCCATGCCCTAGCTGCCATTGTTGTTCAAAGTTGTTCTTCACATCTTGAAAATTAACACCCTTAAAATCTAATCGACCAATGAGACTGAATCTCCAAATATCACAGCCCTCTTCATAAAAATATTCAAGAAGTACAACTGCCGGCTTTCCTTCCCTTAAAGTAGGGTTTGGCAACGTACTCAGATCCAAAGTTGTTGTTGGTAGCTGTTTTTTGCCTAAAACTTTTTCAGCATAAGTAAGAGCTCGCGTCAGTATCATCCCCATCTCTTATCACCCAAGGATGATTGAGAAAAGTTAAAAAAAACGAAAAAAGTTTGAAAACCCTAAACTTTTTGCGAGAGAGAGAAAAAAGAAAAATAATAATAATTTAATAATCAACGCAAAAGGATAACTTAAAATAGGATGGTATTGGTTTAATTTTGAACGAGTAAATAGAGTAGGATGGAATTGGTTTAATTTTGTCGGTACTGGTTCCTATTTCGATAGAATAATCCCCTTCTCAAGTTCCTATTTCGATAGGATAGAAAAATCCCTTTTTCAATTATGAAAATGAAAATTCAGTTCCCAAAATTTAACTACACTCCATATCAAAATCAAATGACTAATCCATCAAACTACACTCCATTTCGATGGGATTGGAAATGAGTATGAATCTAACTACACTCCATTTCTTATTGAAATGTTAGGGTTTGGGTTGCAGAAAATTCGAAGAAGACCATCATTAATCGATTAATGGAATCGTTGCTGAGAATGAGGAATCTCTGAACCGTATTGGATGCAATCTGTTGTATAATTAGGTAGCTATTATCATTATGATAATTATTTCAGATTTTGATTTTGTTAGAAACGTGTAGGATCTGATAATTTGTTTTGTTTACAACCATACCTTTTTGTTTCATGCAGTGAAATTGTTAATGGGTATTAGAAATTTCTGGCTCCATCCCTGCGTAAGTTTACTGTATAATTGTTTTAGATTTTATTATAAACCTGTAGAATTGAATAAATTTTAACCTTATAATCTATATTTATGGATTGTTTATCGAGCTCAAATGCATATTAGATTCTAGAAAAAGTTTAAACATGTGGTTGAATAATTCAAAAGAATGATAAAAGAACATAGATTAGTCTCAAATAAATAGATATAATCTAAATCTATATTATCAAGACATATTCACGCTAGTCTAATTCCTTCACTGATTCCATCCCGTCGGGGCTTGCTTTCCGAAAGGCATGTTCATCCAATGCGATCATATCATCCAAGGCTTCATCTCAATCTGCATCTTGTTGTGATTTGTAAGCTTGATAAATTTCGACCATCCAAGGCTTCATCTCTGAAAGGCATGGTGTAGTTTCTTTGTCCACCTGCAGGGTTTGCTCTGCGTCACTTGAAGTTTCATCCCAACGGACATCAGGGTTGGGTTGTTTTCTTGTAGATGCTAGGATTATCTGTGACAAAAGTAAGAATTAAGTGTTGTTACTGTTTGTTAGTTTTTCATGTTGCTACAGAAGAATAATAACTCAAAATTCAAATGCTAAGTGCTAATTAACATCCATAATGCTGCATTGTTTTAATGATAACCTTGGTCTTCTCTTCAGTGCTGGTGGCTTTAGACCATTCTTGATAGAATGAGTCTGCCTTATTGTCTTCATCATCTATTTTTTTTTATTATAGGTCTTCCAATCTGGAAACTCTCTCAGTAACATATTCTGGTAGGCCTCATCTCTAGCAATGATTTGTTGTCGATTCCATTCATGCCATGTAGTGGTGTGCACATCTTTCAGTCCTTTTGTTGTCATATCCAATGATATGTTTTTCTTTTCATGGGGAGTAGCCTCCTTAAATTGCATTGCTGGTATGTGATTCTTCTCCATCAGGATCTGTATTATTTTTGTTCTATTGTACCTGCATGAACTATTGAACTGTTATACCAATTAAGATGATACATAGAGGAAAAAAGAATAACACAAATTTCATAAAGAAAAAATAGTACCTTGTTGAAGAGGTTTTGTAAAATCTACATACCTATCATATGGTTTTATATTGTTGCTGAATGAGATGTTTATATAGTTTTTTTTTTAGGGTTTATATGATTAAATACCTATTATATTTGTAGCTATCTTAAATATATACCTATTATATTTGTAGTTATCTTAAATATATACTTATCATGTTTAAATCCATACTTATCATATTAAAATCCATATAATAGCAAATATATTGATTAGTTCAAATTTGTATCTGTTAATTTTCAGAATTAGTTGGGGGGTGGTACATGTTATGGTTGGCAGTCTAAATTTGAACTGCTATTATGTCTTTCCTAAGAAAAGCAATTTTCTGGTGTTATATTATCAGTTTCTGATCAACAATAGTCTTTTATAAAATAAAACTCTCTGAAAGCCTTAAATAATCTGAGCAAATTTGTTATTTAAACCCAAAATATTCAACAAAATGAAATATTAGAATCCATTGAGAAACCATAACCTGAAAATAACCATAAACAATATTCAGGAAGTAAATCAGATAAAGTAACTAATTCAAGAGATTTTGAAATATCTCTTCAAACACAATATTCTTCGTATACCCGTCTGGCTCGTCACCGTTTTTTTTTATCTATATTTTCAAGCATTGTCTTCTAGTGGTTCTTGAAATAGACACATACAGTTGGACATAGGACAAAACAGTTTGCTCCAAGTAAACCCCCACATTTGGTAGGCTTTGACCCTGGCTCTTATTTATTTTCATGGCATAGCAAATTCTTACTGGAAACTGCCTTCTATGAAGAATAAATGTCAAACTTGTTTCAGGTGTAGTCATAACTATTCGCGGGATGAAAACTGTATTACCAATACCTGGACCTTTGAGTACTTCGGCTTCTATGTATCTTTGTCCCAAATGGCTCACAATTAACCTTGTTCCGTTGCATAATCCATCTGCGTTGCTAAGATTCCTGAGAAGCATAATTGGTACTCCAACTTTTAGAGTAACTTGTGGCTTGCCATTCCAGATTCCTCATGTTTGTTAAGAAATTCTTTGTCGTAGAAAACAACACTCGAGTGATACTCTGATGATTCTGGTCCAATTGAATCTGCACTTAAATACGGGGCTCTTCACCTGGTATAGATGATAAGGCATGTGAATAATAATATTTCGATAAAGTCAAAATAGTAGATTAGTGTAATAAGGTAAATATATAAATTCCTTACCTGGTACAGATGATAGGACATGTGAATTTATTTTGTGTACACATTCATTTGTGGGCGCCAGTATACTCCGTTCAACAAGGTATTCTTTATCCAATCTTTTGTTTATAAAGTCTGGATACATGGTATCCACTATAGTCTGAATGTGATTTTATTTACAATCAATTAGTAAATCTGATGGTATCTGTATCCAATCCCTGTCTTCTGATCCATCGAAGCTTTTTCCTGGTACGTTACCATTCCCAACATCAAATATCCATTTTGCGAACTCCTCTATTTCATCCCTTCTGTCTTGGGATGTATCTTCGGTGGATAGTCTCATATTCTCTGTAATCTCAAAAACTGTGAAGTGTTTCCATATTGTTGATTTACTTATAGAAGAATTTACTATGTCTTCTCTTGTTTCTTCCTCAATCACAGGTAGAATTTGTCGGAAATCACCACCTAGGACTAATGTTTTCTTTCCGAACAATAACTTTCCTTTATTTGTTTCCATCATTAAATCAGCAAGAGCTCTTTGAACTGCTTCAAGTGCATTCTTGTGTATCATTATTGCTTTATCCCATATAATCAAATCTACTTTGCAGAATAACTCAGCCAAAGGTGTTTTCTTAGACACATTGCAGCATGATGTTTCATTTAGTTTCAATAGAATTTAAAATCTGGAATGAGTTGTACGACCACCTGGTAGTAGTATCAACGATATCCCTGAAGAAGCAACCGCTAGTACGATTTTACCCTGTGAACGGAGCGAAGTAATAAGGGTTCTCCAGAGGTATGTCTTACCTGTTCCACCGCTTCCATACACAAAAAACAGATGTCCATCATTTTGTTCTACAGATTTCGAAATCTCGTTGAATGCAATTTTTTGTTTTATGTTTAACCCTTTCTTCAGATTCTTTGCCTCTGCTAGTAGAACATTAATGTCATAGTTTGTTTCTTCATGAATCAAGTTGTTTTTAAGAACATCCATGTTAGACATGTCTGGGTATAGTATATCTGAAAATTCGTCTTCCTTTAAAGTTCGATTATGTTTCCAGAAAATCTTCTCAATTTCTTGTAGCGTATAGTTCTGGAAAACTTCATCACTTAACTCCGGTGCTGAATCTCCATAATGTGTTTGCCTGTACTGAATGTCCTGCGCTAAAATTTTCCAGTTGGAATCCCAGAGTTTTTTAGGCTCTGTTACCTTGCAATTCAGCAAAATCATAACAAACGTTTCCAGCAATCTTTTGCATGTATATGTTTCTCCTACCTCTTTAATGGTAAGGTGCCATTCACCGTCATCTTCCAACAATCCTAGTGCTAAACATGCAGATTTGAAGGTACTATGTATTGTATTGGCTACTGTTTTAATATCATTGTAGCTCTGACATCCTTTCTGCGCATTCAGTAGAATCCGTAGGTAATATTTCTCACCTGCAGTGGGATGCACATAGTATATACGCCCAATTTTCATTCCCACTCCCCTTTGCCTTACTTTCCAGGTTTTATCTCCTTGGTCCCACCTCCAATGCTTAGGAAACTCTGCATAGTCAGTTTTCTTGCATCTTCGAAGTGCCTATTAGCTTTCATCCACTGAATGAATTTTGATGAATCTGGATCTGCTTTGTCCAAAACATCTCTCAAATCATCGTCATCTCCATGGTATACTAACTGTTCCCCATTGAGATTCAATGGTAATCGCTCTACGGTCGGCTTGCGCCAATGAATTTCAAAACCAAGTGTTCTCCATATACATTCACAACCTGATAGATGTCGGCCCTCAAGATATGTACTTACCTCGTCATTTTTTTTGGGACTGTGTCATTCTCATCGTAGTTGATTGAATTCATCGCATTTGTTGGAATTCCTGCTATTTGGTGGAAATATTGCAATAATAGCAGTTATCATGGCTTTCCCTTTGTGGATGCACTTGAACATATATTTAATAGTCATACCCCTGCAGTTACAGATCTCACATTGATATGAGCATCATATCTCATTATCATGTCGAGATTGTACAACACAACCCATTTATTATCTAACTTGACTCCGTCTTTTTCCAGACCCCAACCAGTCTGACGTCTTTTGTAGATTACGAATCCAGTCTGATCAACATATGTTTTCTTGTTATATTTCTTTGGAAATTTCTTCGTAGATTTTGTGTCGCACATACATGGAGAGCCAGCCAGGCTTGGCTTTTCCACATGAACCATGGAGCATATACTAGCACACTGCATCGTATGCATCCTTTTGTTTCACTGGGTCTGGGATCTCTGCCGATATAATTGAATCAATATGTGATGCTGATCTTGGCTTGTCTATAGGCTGAAGCCATAACAGTATGTGAGCATGAGGAAGATCTCGTTTTTGAAATTCAACAGTGTAAAGTGTTGCAGTTTTTAAACAAAAGGTTAATATGTTACCAAATATCTGTAGGTAATATAATTCATTTTTTATTGGGTTACCAAATACATAATTTTGAAATATACCTCCTTGCACTTCTCCGAAATGCCTGCTTCCCACCAGATCAGACATTAACTGTTTGAGTTTGATGTGGAATACGCGACTGATTATGTCTGGCCTCTCACTTGGCTGTTGTCCAGGGAACATTTTGAGAGCTTCTGTAATTTCATTCCACTTTGGATTATATGTGAATGTAATAAATAAGTCGGGCGGACCTAACTCTCTGCATATTGCTATTACATCCTGGTAATGTTGTATCATATATCACGGTCCACCGGTGAAAGATGATGGTAAGATTACTCGGCCTGCAGAAGCGAATCTGGTGTCTCCATCCTTACTGCTTCTTTTATGCCATTGTATAAGTCACATCGTATTTCTCTCTGATGATAACCCACTGCAATCTGCTTTGTTCTATTGTAGCGTAAGCATCAACTATAGTGCTGGAATAGTCGCCCTCCCTGGAGAGGGGTTTGTCCTTCAATTTCCCTTTGTTGTAATCTGAATGCATACTATTCCCTCATAGTTATATGCTTTCTCTTCTTATCATCGCCAATTTCATCGTCACGCACAGTATTAGATTCCCTATTATATGGAATATCAATATGAAAACCATCTTCACCATAAGGAAACAACAATGGATATTACAATGTCATGTAACTTGGATGCAACTCAGATATATCCTTGAGTAAACCACTTTTTTCCTGAATAATTATATCCCTTTTTTCATCTGACTCAGGGTCATCAACTACAATCCCAGCAATTTCAGATGTAGTTGGTAAATTGTATTGCTTTGCATCCCTTTTCCGGGTCCCAATAAGACGCAATTCAACGTTACTTAGCTCATTCTGTTCATACCTGTCCCTCCACATTCTGAATTTTTGGCAAATCCAGTTGTGGCTGTCAGCATTCTAATTAAGCCAGCAACAATGTTCTCATCCAATTTCTTTCGTGTACTCTTTCCATATTCATCTATGGATGTCATTGAAGATTCAGCTGCTAAATTTTCAACTTGTTTCTGTCCCTTCTTTTTCTTTGTAATAGATGACATCCTATTTTTCACCTCATTTTTAGTGTCTATAATTTACAGCTGACAAAATGCAGGTAGTCTATCATCAAACGGAAACAAAGCTCCCATGAAGTAAATGCAAACATTGAATGATATGCCCTGATGTTTATTCTGAAATTTGCGGCTTGAGGCCCACCACCGGTATATTTTAGTAGTTTTTTTAGATATCCCGGAGGCTCTTTCAACAGAGGTAATTTCACAGCTCCTCTCCCTTAACAATTGGCAAATTCTGGTGGTTTGTTCTTCTGGATTTTGTTGACCCTCTCCTCATCTTACATCATTGCTTGACAATGGGGGCATACTGCAGTTGGTCCTCCGATATCATGCTTTGCCAACTCAATCACTGATTAACACATTTAAATTTCTTGAATGGTAAGAATCTATCACATATGTCCTGGCATCCTTTTTGACACCTCTTGTAATACAATGTTAATTAATGACAGGTGAATAGTAGTATACAATGGAATTCTAAAAAATAAATAATCCATATCATGGTCAGCAGCATCTGCTGTATTGATAGCTGAATCAATAGCAGACTGGTTTAGATTTTTTTTGCATGTTTTTTACTTGTTCTTCTTATAGGTGTAAGAATTGATACATGACCCTTATCGATATCAGAGATTCTCATGTCAATCTCATCATTGTGACGGAGTCGTATAGATCTCAACTGCATATAAAAGGGCTTACGCAACAAAATTGAAACTGAGCTCCCTAGCAAGCTTGGTGACTTGGTTATTTAAGCTTGGTATTTCAGGTGGGAGAACCATGTTTGCTGGAAATAAGAACGGTTTTGGTATGCTATAATTGGTATTTCATGGTGGAAGAACGGTGTTTTGCTGGAGAAGAAAATCACAGAAGAAAAGCTCTCACGGGGAAAGAACTCAATTGGTTTGCTGCAGAAGAAAACGAACAATCTGTTAGATTTTTTCAACTCTGCTAGGGTTATCAAGTAACACCAACGAATGTATTGTCCACCTAATTGGGCGTTACTAACGTCCAGCCAAGTATTCAGTATAAACGAAGTGTAATATAATAAATTGCTTATAAATCAACATATGAGGAAGCTACATCCTCTTTTTCCCTAACGCTGTTACAAAAGGGCTTATGGAGTTACAAACAGGATTTTAAAACCTAGGTGTAAATTGAGTGTTTTTTTTAGCATTTCAACCAATTGAGACCCGCCAAGTGTCCTCACCAGATTTACTTATGCCCAACAGTATGTTCTCATGCATCCTCAAGGGGATGTCGCGCTCACCGTGCGATGTGGGAACTCAAATGACTTAGAATTTTAAAGTATTTGATGATATGCTCTAATTTCATTTAACCAGCTAGTACTGCACTTTTTCTTCCCATCCATATGGAACACGACACGCATGGAATATCGGAAACGCCTGTGGTTATTATGATCTCATCATCTTGTGTAAAATAATAATTAGGTCTGTAATCCAAACTACTATTTCTTTGCACTCCAATTAAAATGCTAAAATTTATCAAATGTTATTCATGTCCCCATATATATTTCTGCTCACGGGAGTACATTTAACCATTCTGTGTCACTACAGCGAAGGTGAGTCGTTATTTCTCATATGGTTTGGAGGTTAAGAAACAGCTTACTTATATTTTACCACCAATTGCCACCATCATTTCCATGTTCTCGCACAAGTGATTCTTTGTTTCTCCATTTTCAAAATTTTCTTCGGCGATTCTACAACATTGAAAATTTTCTATCTCGCATCTAATTCAATTTTTCTTTTTATCATTTTATGTCATGCTCCCTCCCTTTGTGTGTTGTAGGTCCTGGAAACTTTTTTCTTTCCACTCCACCAAGTTGCCCTGATTCCTTACATTTTCCTTTAGGTATTGCCTCCCAGTGTGAAATATCAAACCAAGAAAGTAAAGAAAATAAGTTTTCTTATTATTACAATAAATGTTCAAGTCACAGACACAAAGATTTCAGATAGTATTAATACGCAACACCGAAACCAAAACAATACAAGACATTGACCTTGACTAGTGCTGACTAGGACTAATACTAACCAAGACTTTACGGTTGACTTATAATCCCAATAGCCCCCCTCAAGTTCATACAGGCAGACATAGATATGAACTTGAAAAACAAACTTAAGAGACATCATTAAGTAAAGCTAAACTAGTAAAGGGATAACTAAAAGTAGAGTCTGCAACAACACCAGTAGAAGATTGACACTGTTCAACATCTGTAGCAGCAGCACCAGTTGTTCCCAATAGTTGTTGAAGTAAAGAAGAAAAAGATGGCAAACATAGTCCTTTAGCAAAAAGATCATCCAGTTGATGTTGAGAAACAATATGTTGAACTTTAAGAAAACCATCTAAGACCAAATCTATGACAACATGATACTGCACCTCTATGTGTTTTGGACTGGCATGAAACACAAGATTAGAAGCTAAGAAAATTGTTGAAGTATTGTCACAGTAGATTGTAAAAGGATAAGTGACTGAAACATGTAATTCTTTAAAATATTAGACAACCACTCCAATTCAGATGCAGTGACTGATAAGCATTTGTATTCTGCCTCAGCAGATGACCTTGACACAATGGGTTGTTTATTACTAGACCAAGAAATTAAGGAATTTCCCATAAAAACTGCATTTGCCTGATGTAGATCTTCTTGTATCAGGGAAACCAGCCCAATCAGAATCACTAAAAGCTGTGATTGAAGAAATATCACCTTTTCTTACAGTGATTCCTAATCCAATAGTGCCTTTCAAATATCTGAGAATCCTTTTAACTAAAAAAAATGCACATCTGTTGGAGTATGCATAAACTGAGATACATAATTTACCCCAAAAAAATATCAGGTTTTGTCATTGTTAAGTATTGTAGATTCCCAACTAAAGTCCTACATTCAGCTGCATTTTCAAGTAAAACTCCATCATGTATAGAAGCTCTTGATTCCTTCATAACTGGAGTATTAGCAGGCTTACATTCTAACATATCTTCCTTAGTAAGCAATTCTAAAACATACTTTTTCGGTGTCAAGACCATAGAATCCGCTGTTCTTGTTACTTCAATCCCCCAAAAAATTCAGATCACCCAATTGCTTCATTGCAAATTCAGTACTTAAAGATGTAACTAATTTATGCATAAGAGTATCATCATTGCAAGTTAAAATGATATCATCTACATAAAGTAGCAGAATCATCACAGAAGAATTTGAAGTATATATAAACATGGAATAGTCACAAATAGACCAGACAAAACCAAACTTGACCAAGAAATTGCTAAATGTATCAAACCAAGCTCTTGGTGCCTTTTTCAAGCCATATAAACTCTTCCTTAATTTACACACATAATCTGGATGATTAGGATCAATGAAACCCTGTGGTTGAGTCATATAAACATCTTCATTCGAAAAACCATGTAAAAAAGCATTTGACACTCCAATTATGTGTAACAGCCAACACCAAAACTACTCTTACTGTTGTAAACTTGACTACAGGACTGAAAGTCTCAGTGTAATCAACTCCATCTTGTTAATTATATCCTAAAGCCACTAATCTTGACTTAAATATATCAATAGTACCATCTGCTTTCAATTTAATCATATACATCCATTTGCAGCCTAGAATATTCATACGTGGCTCAGGTACAACAAGATCCCAAGTGTCATTGTCCTTCAAATCTCAATGTTCTTCTCTCATTCAAACTTACCACTTAGGATTTTTAACTGCTGTTTTAAATGTTTTTTGCTCAGGGGAATATCCAACAAAGAAGTAAAAGCACAAGGAATTGGATGCTTGATAGAAACATGCATAACGTGATCAGGATAAAGTTTTGGTTTTGAAATTCCTTTCATAGATCTTGTATTAATAGTGGTTGAAGTACCATTAGAATTCTCATCAGGAGGCAATTCAGTTATGACAGGAGATGGCAAAGAATTGTTAGAATAGTAAAATTCATTTTCTGAGAAGACAACATTCCTAAAAATATGAAGTTTCCTAAGAACTGGATCAAAACATTATAACCCTTATGCAATGAGCTATAACCAAGAACACATCTGACAGATTTAGAGAAAGTTTATCTTATCTAGATTGACCCAGAAAAGGACAACATACAGTTCCAAAAAACTCTCAGAAAAGTATAATCAGGTACAATTTTGTAAAGAACCTCAAAAGGAGATTTATTTTGAAGAACATGAGTTGGAGTTCTATTAATAAGATATGTGGAAGTTAAGAAAGCATCAAACCAAAAATGCTTTGGACAAGATGCATTAAAAAGAATAGTATTACCCATTTCTGTGATGTGCCTATGCTTTCTTTCAGCAAGGCCATTTTGTTATGGAGTTTTGAGATAAGATACACTAAGACTAATTCCATGAGTAGCAAGATAAGTGCCTAAAGGACCTTTAATAAGTTCACTGGCCCCATCAATTTGAAAAGATTGAATTTTAGTAGAAAATAAATTTTCAGTTAAAGTTTTGAAATGTATGAAGCATTTTAAAACATCAGACTTCAGCTCCATTGGATAAATCCAATGGAACCTACTAAAATCATCTATAAAAAGAATATAATATTTATATCCTTGCAAACAAGACACAGGGGAAGGTCCCCATTCATCATAATGAATCAAAGACAAAGAAATAGTTGCATGAGATAAAAAAGTGGAAAAGGGAAATCTTTTACTCTTAGAAAGCTGACATGGATGACATACTGTAGAAGAGTTTTTGAAGAATGAAGTTGATGAATGATTTTAGATAATGGATGTTCTAGTATACTATGTCATAACTCATAAGAAGCATGTAGAGAAGAAAAAGCATGATGAAAATGAGAAAAAGAAATAGGATAAAGATTATTTACTATTCTCCCTTTAGAAAAAAGCATATCAGTAGACAAATCTCTAATTTCATCACCCCTTGGATCTAGTCTAAAGTAACAATGATTATCTGTTGTAAATTGTCCTACATATAGCAAATTATGTTTCATGTCTGGCACATGTAAAATGTTTTGCAACTTAAAACTAGTATCAAAAACATTCAATGTAGAATCACCAGAGAGAGCTATAGGTAAAGACTTATTATTATCAATAACAACTCCACCCTTGCCTTTATAAGAAGCAGTATTTTGAAGTAGAGAAGAATCACCAGTCATGTGTGCAGAAGCACCTGAATTGAAAGCCATTGAGTAGATGAGGAAGGATCATCATTAGCTGGTATAGTACTCATCTGCAGACCAGTAAACTCCTGAGAAGAATTATTATGAATATTATCATTTCCTTGAGAATGAGATTCAGTTACACTCACAAAACCAGAAGTAGGAGTAGGATAATATCGAAAATGGCATCTGCTTGCATAATGGCGCTTCTTCCTGCATATTTGACACTAAACTTGAGAAAAATCTCATTGACCTCTTCTAGCATCACCATTATGGACTGAAGCACCATTGCTAACACCATTACTAGCACCAGTTCTAGTATCACCATTACCAACACCGGTATTCCTATTTCCAATAGATTTATTACTAACATATGAAGCACCATTCTTCTTCTTATTACCAGGATGAGAATTATAGCTAGAACTAGCACCACCTCTTCCATAGAAGGCAGTTTGATTTTGAGCATCAAAAACATCAGTACTGTCCTGTGCTTGATCAAGAAGCCATTGCTCATGTGTAATTAATCTTCCTTTCAAGTAACCAAAAGTATAAGGAGTTTCTCTATTCTGAGAAGATATCACAAAATTATCATACGCCCTGCCTAAACCATTCAACACATGCATTAACAAGTCTGAATTGCTCATTTTTTCACCAATAGCAGCAGTTCGCAATACCCTTGATCTTTTGCAAATACACAGAAACAGCCAAATTTTCTTTTCTAATACCATACAATTGTTGTCTTAACATATTATTACGATCCATATATTGGGTTTTGAATGTACTTTCAAGAAATTCCTAAATTTCTCTAGCAGTAGTTAATCCTAAGACATCACCAGAAATAGATGCTGTAAAAGTAGCTTTTAAACAACTGATAACAAAACGATCTATTCTTCTTCACTGAACCCACTTTGGATTTAAACTAAGAACCCTATTAATCAAAATCTTCTCCTCAGGTTCTTGTAAATCACCATTAACATGACCATAAAGATCAGTAGTAATTAAAACTGACTCAAATTGATCATGCCATAAAAGAAAGTTTGAGGAATCTAATTTGAGTGAAACAAAATTCAAAATATTTGTGAAAGGTAGAGTAAAATTCACAGAGTTACAAGAATCGGAATTTTCTGCAGCGGAAGCCATATCTGTATGATTATTGGTGTTGTTATTGTTAGAAGTAACTTTGTTACGCCTGGTGTAGACGAGCATAACACAAATTCACAAATAGATCGAAGAAAATTCAAGATTAGGTTTTGTCTTGAACAAAGATGATGAAAATTTATTGATAAAATTTGTTGAAATTGATTAAGAATCAATCGAAATGGTTATTGAAAAAGATTGTTTTGCTTGATTCTAAAAGATGTATTATAAAATTTTAGGTTTGGATCAGAACCTATCTGATACCATGTGAAATATCAAAGCAAGAAAGCAAAGAAAAGAAGTTTTCTTATTATTACAATGAATGTTCAAGTTACAGACACAAAGGTTTAAGACAATATTAATACGCCACATTGAAACCAAAACAATACAGGACATCGACCTTGACTAGTGTTGACCAGGACTAATACTGACCAAGACTTTATAGTTGACTTATAATCCTAATACCCAGCTGTTTGTAGCCTTATTTTGATCTCCATTTGTAAAACTCTTTCCATTTTTTAGGAAAATCTTGATTTTTATATGGATACATGATTTGGGTTACAAGACATCGTTGGATATTTTTTTGTGCTTCTTGAAGTTCTTTGTTCGTGAGATAATAATTGCAGATTTGTAACAAACATTTGTTGTGTCAGCAACTAGGACCCTTTGTTTGCTTAAGAAATTAACTGACTGGATTCAGTGGAACTATTTTAATTTTCAATTCATTTGTTGCAATATCTAGAATATCAATTCATCATGTAAGGGATTCGTTTGCTTGGACAAAATTCCTTTTTGCTAAACTTTGTAACTTAGAGTCGCATGTTGTTTCCATTGTATCTATTCGAGTTTGACAAGGGTTCTTAAACGAAGTGACTGTTTGTACACTGATTATTCATCTTATTTTTATAGAAGATTTGCTGATATATCACCTCATTACGGAATTTCAGGAATCATTATTTAATTTCATAAACTTATCAACGGCTTCCACTACTTGACTTGAAACACGTCAAACAAAAAATCAGTTGCAAGACGCTGTGCTGCAATCTATAAATGACGAGAAACTATTTTTGTGTCATGGACTTGAATAGCCTAGAGGTCTTCATTTTGAACTTTTTAATATATATTGTATATTGGATTTGTGAAATTCTATTTTTGGAAAGTCCGATAGTTCCTTCTTATTTTTGGATGTATTTCTTATACTTATCGAAAATAAAATATCTTAAGGAAATCTATGGGTTGATTGATGTATATAAGTCTATGTATTCTTCTGCTGGAATTTGTATATTAGTGTACTGACATGTAGTTTATAAGATGTTCTCAAAGTTATCTCTGGCATTGGTTGTGATAACATGGTTAGTAGGGAATAAGGAGCCATATAGACCTCAACCGAACTCCTCAATTATTGGCAGAGAAATTCCAGTATTGTAACTTACTACAAGATGATAGATTCATAGTCATGACCACATGTATATATATGCTTGGTAATTTACTTAGTGCCAGGCAAAGTCAGAGCAAGCCAATCCCCTAATGGAGAGGCGTTAAGGATGACTAATGACTACCATCATTTTGAATTGGATGTATTTCTTTTTGGATTGATTTTGAAATGATAACACATGGAATGCATTGAAAGAAGAAATTGATGTGGATCATTTTAATAGACTTATCAAATCTTGCTTTGGAGAAGAAAAAAAGACTTGATACTTGATAGAGGTATAATCAAGCATAAATGGGCTTGGAAGTCTAATTTTGTAATAAAAAAAAAAAAAAAATTAAAACCGGCTTGGCTTACACATAATGCTTTAAGTTGGCTTCGCCCCTATGCAATAACAATGAATTAGTAAGGTAATCTTAATTAGTGAAAACAACAACCTAAATCACGGGCCGTTACGACACGTGTCATTTTCTAGTTTCAATTATATAAACAAATATAATGCGGAAAAGAAATAACACAGACACCGGGAATTTTGTTAACGAGGAAACCGCAAATGCATAAAAACCCCGGGACCTAGTCCAGATTTGAACACCACATTTTACTAAGCCGCTAAAGACACATGCCTACTACAAGTTAACTTCGGACTGGAATGCAGTTGAGCCATAACCAAGTCTCACACCGATTAAGGTACAGTCGCGTTCCTTACGCCTCTGAATCCCAGCAAGAATCTACGCACTTGATTCTCTTAGCTGATATCACCCACAACTAAGAGTTGCTACGACCCAGGGTCGAAGACTTGATATACAAATCTGTCTCATACAAATAAGTCTATTCTGATAGATAAATCTGTCTCCCACAGAAATACCTATGAAGTTTTGTTCCCTTTTTTGATAAATCAAGGTGAACAGGAACTAATTGATAATCTAGTCTTATATTCTCTAAGAACATCCTAAAAATATCAATCACCTCACAATAAATTAACTATATGGTAGTAGAATAATTTATCGTGGAATCACAAAGAATGTGGCGAATATCTTTGTTATTACTTTTTATATGTTACCTATCAGAGATAAATCTCGAGCGAATCTTAGAGAAGATAGTACTCAATACGATAGAACAAGTAAGATCAGAACACGCAACTACAGAGAAAATAGTTAGGTCTGGCTTCAGAATCCTAATGAAGTCTTCAAGTCATTAACCTGTAATGGTTTTAAGAAAAACCTAGGTTAGAGGAGAATCGGCTCTAGTATGAAACTAGTATATATCATACATGAGGTGTGAGGATTAGGTTTTTCCAGTTGCTAGAGTTCTCCATTATATAGTCTTCAAATCGGGGTTTGATAACTTTGAAACATAGCAATATTCACCGTTAGATGAAATCCTGATTTAAGATTCAAGCTAAGTTTGCTTAAAACCAAAGAGATATCTCTCCATCGTTAGATGGTCTTAGCTTGTTATACACAAATGAAATATACCTTCATTTAGATACGGGTAACCATACCTAAACGTGTATATTGAGTTGGCTCAATAACAGTTAACCGAAGTTAGCCATATGAACACTTTTCTATTAACCTCATTCATCTAACACTTCTAGATCAAATGATAATCAAATGAATCTAATTGTGTTACTCATAGAGTTGTTCAATTGTTTATATTCTCATAGAAGTATACAAGACACAATTGAAACAAAAACGTATTTGATTCAAGAAAATCAATTCATTAACATTAAGCCATGGTTTGCAAAGATTGAATTCCTTAATTTATATATGTACTAGGTCTCAACCCGTGCCGTAACGGCACGGGAAATGATATGTGTTTCAAATGTATCCATCGATTCATACATGTCATAATTGTCTGAGAAGAATCGAACCGATCGATCCAGGTCTAAATATTTTGAGGAGTTGGTTAATAAACATGTCCTTATCCTCAAATATTTTAATATCGCGTATGTAAGTCATATAACCCTTTGGGACAAACATAGTTAATCGTTAGAGCAAATTCTATGGGTAGTATAACATTACTTTATTCACTACTTCAAAAAACATCATCAAAGGTCGTTCACCAAACTTGTAACAAAATTAAAAACACCTAAAATTACTTTAAATCAATTAGATTAATCTTGCAAAATCTGTTAGCATTAGAATTTAATTTTTCTCTTTGATATAAATTGTTGGGTTCCCAATTTACATAGATTTGTGTTTATTCATTTTCCTAAAATTTATAATAACATTTAATTCTTGATCAATTTGTTTTCTTGTCTCTTTACCTATTATCATGAACTATTTCTCAAGCATGCATAATTACACGAATTTGGGGAGAAATGACAAAAATAGAAATCATGACAAAAAAGAGGAATAAAGAGATATGTGAGAAACTGAATCGATTACAATTAATTCACGCGTAGCTTGCATAATCCCATGAAGTAGGGGAGAAATAACGACAGAAACAGAAACCATGACAAAAAAGAGGAATAAAGAGAGATGTGAGAAACTGAACCGATTATAATTAATTCTTATTGATATGGTTAATATCAAATAAATTTATTATGTATCAAAAAAAATATATTCATTTGATTAATTAAAGAAACATTTATTATGAAATATCAATTGAATATTTATTATTAAATTTTAATTAAACGTGATTATTTATAGCGGAGGATTTATGTTCTGCAAGTATAAATCGATCGTTCTTTATCTAGCCTAACTGGTCCAAACTTTGTTTTGTATTCTGGAAATGTAATCAATTTTATTTTGATACTAAAAACCGTGATTTATTCGATTGAGTACTATAAATAGCTGGGATCCCATTTGGGTGACCCAACGGTCATGATCGTATTGTCTTATATGATTTAGCATCTTCCTCAAAATATTTGTGTTTTGTCCTTACCAGTTGTGCTAAAAACAGCCAACTACATCTATCACAATAAAATGTTGCCCATTTTGTAAAGACACAAAACTATTATTGTCCATTGCTATTCACTAACATCCACCATCGTACGTAAAAACCAGCCACGACCACTATTTTTTCCACCACCAGTAATGTTACCACCTCCATCACTCACAAATACCTGCTAATGTTTCCACCACCCACTACTTCTTTCACCACCACCATTAAAATTATTAATATTATTTTTAACCGGGGTCATCGTAGTACAGTGGTAAAGTCATTGGGTGATGATACCAGTTACCTGAGCTCAAAACTCGCCAGCACCAAATTCTTTACCGATTAATATATATATATATATATAGTTTTTAATAAACTTATTTATTAATAAAAATATGTATTTATTAGACTCATTAAATGAATATTTATTGTTACCACCTCCACCACTCACAAATACCCGTCACTGTTTCCACCACCCACTGCTTCTTTCACTACCGCCATTAAAAATTATTAATATAATTTTTAACCGGTGTCACGGTAGTACAGTGGTAAAGTCATTGGGTCATGATACCAGTTACCTGAGTTCGAAACTCGCCAACACCAAATTCTTTACCGATCAATATATATATAGTTCTTAATAAACTTATTTATTAATAAAATTATGTATTTATTAGATTCATTAAATGAACATTTATCATGAAAAATTAATTAATCATTCATCATGAGCAATTAATAGGACACCGATTAATAAAGTATTTATAATGGTTAGTTGAAAAAATCACGGCCGTAAATTTATCCCTCCTAGACAAATCTCGGCCGCTCTTTATCTAGCCTAAATTAGCCAAGCTTTGTTTTGTATTCTATACTATGCCTTAACCCGTACTGTAACGGCACGGGCCTTGACGTTGGTTAACTTTTAATATCATACTAATATGATATAGCGCTTAACCCATGTCGAAAAGGCACGGGGATAATTTTATCTGGATATTAAATGAACAGTAAGATTATGGTTTTTCAATGCCGACAATCAAAATCAGCATTCTTTTTCAATGCCGGCATGAACAATAAAATATCCCCCAATTAAACTTTCTACTAATTTGTTTCGTAAGTATCAAATAGCGAGAGTTATATGGGTTTCGGTACACCATGTAGATTTTGGTACACTCCCAAACAAAGGCAGATTTTGGTGCACTTCCAAACAAACGAAGTCGCGCAGTTTATGACAAAAGTTATACCATAGGTTCACCGAACAAAGACATCCTAGTTATCTCGTCCGTATTACCATGCATTTAAGCCAGAGGTATTGCCCAGGCAATAAATTTTTTACCATAGTGGTTTCTGCTGCACGGCTAACGTAATCTACACTAAAGGGAGTATGCTATCCAAAAATGGACATGTGGAAAACCAACAACTGGTAGTAGGCAGCCAATTGAGGCTAACAAAGCACTAAATAACTCCACCGAGATTTATGACGATTCGGCACCGGAAAAAAAACGCCTTTCTGTGCACAGAGAGTTGAGCCTTATCTAACTGAAAACATCCCATCATACTGTAACGAAATGGATAGTCGGCATATCAATTTTATTACTTCTGTAAAAATTTAGTGGACTGATATCAAGTTCCCCCAGCGGACATGTATTTTAACGTAAAGATATGTTGTTTTGCTATAATGCAACATGTTAATGGAATTTGAAATTTGAAATCATTTTTAATTTGAAGGAAAAATTTGCCTAACTGTTCCCAACATAATACATTTGTAGCTTTTTGTTAATTGCTAGGAGATGCGGAGAAGACAATAAAAATTTAGACAATAAAAAATGAAAAATAATGTTTGTGCAGAATTGTTTTCGGTTATGCAGATAGCAATCTCCACCCAAGACTACTTTGTGCGCAACTCTTACCTAGCCTGTGCGCATGGTATCCTTATCATTTTAATGCTTTTAATCCACAGTGTTGGTGCTTATATTTCTTGCTAAATCAAACAATTAAAATTTTCTAAACCGTACAACATAAATCAAGTGCAGTTCAGTAAATAGTACCATGAACTATGAAATAATCATACATAAAGGTCTTCCAAGACAACCATTCACAAATTAACATATAATAAAGTTTGTGGATCCAATGAGTTCTACGCATGAAATGGCTGCTTGTTACTGTAATGGCTAAACACAGGAAATGCAAGAATTTAAGGTTGAAATTTAGGAGGACATTAATCAAGATACTACAAAGGCAAAAAAAATAAAAATAGAAAGAGTACTTTACTGATCAACATGCTAGAGAATATAAGAAGAATTGAACTCTCGACCTACCCAAATGGCCAAATGAGTGTCTCAATCATGTTAAAAGTTTCATTCTCGACATAAAGCGAATAGAAACTCTTTAACTATCTTATTTCCATGTATTATGAACACCGGGAAAAAAAAATCCATGTATGATGAATAGAAACACCATATACTTATCAAACAGTCATACCCACTACTCTCTGGCTATGATCAGCTTGATCTCGTTATCTATAACATTTTATCGAGAATCCCTGAACATGAAATTGTGAGCATAGATCCGGCGTGCGTGGCCCAGGTCATTGACACAATACCTCTCGCAAGTGTATTGCCATAATAAATAACACCGTGGTTCTCAATAACACTACACCACATTTTACTAACCAAACACATTTTATAGATAGACAAAGCACGGATTTTGTACCTGTAGCACCGAGAAGACACCCAATCGGCATATCACCTCTTTGACATTCACATTTGCTGGGTCAAGCCACAGTTTTCTACGGTACGACAGTACGAAACTTGAGATCCAATAGCATGTGGAAGAGTGCACATAATTACCTTGATTATGATCAATAGCATTATAAACAGCTTTGCATATAAGGCTTTGGGTACAGAACACTTATAAAAGGCTTTGGGTGCAGAATACTTATAAAGGAAATGAACACTCTTGCCATTACAAGAAAATTAAGCTCGTCAAGTTCGGGGCATACTTGTAATAGATTTCCTCATAGTAATGATATCAAAGTGTTTTGTTATTTGTGACTTTACCACGTTACACATTCTTGAAAATAAAGACATACACTCTAAATTTGTATTGCCTTCTCTGCATCTCCTAGCAATTAACAAAAAGTTACAAATGTATTATGTTGCGAACAGTTAGGACAAACTGTTTTCGGTTGTGTAGAGTGCAATCTTCACTCAATAGGGGACTACGTTGTGCGCAACTCTTACCCAACCTGTGCGCATGGTATTATTATCATTTTAATGCTTTTAATCCACAGTGTTGGTGCTTACATTTCTTGCTAAATCAATAATTAAAATTTTCTAAACCGTACAACATAACTCAAGTGCAGTTCAGTGAATAGTACCGTGAACTATGAAATAATCGGACATAAAGGTCTTCCAAGACAACCATTCACAAATTAACATATAATAAAGTTTGTGGATCCAATGAGTTCTACGCATGAAATGACTGCTTCTTACTGTAATGGCTAAACACAAGAAATGTAAGAATTTAAGGTTGAAATTTAGGAGGACATTAATCTATATACGAAGATAGTTCTATGTGTCTCCCAAAAAAACACATTGATGGTAAATCTGCAACTGAAGACAACCCAATCAACACTAAGCTCGCTCTAATTTTTAAAATGAAATGCTCAGATTCTTAATGAAAACAAACCAAATCCCAAACAAAAAGCTAACAAATCAAAATAAATTTGGAGAGCCAAACTTGTTTGGCTTTCACGAATGCTTCCAATGAATTTGAGACATCGGTGAAATCCATCACCAAACTATGGATAAAAAACCAAAGTCTATAAGAAAGGGTTTTGAATGATGAGCAAAAGAGATTTTAGTGATTCCACTAAAATCAACAAAAATTGAAATGGCTCATGCCGTCGATTTTCTGCAATGATACCGACCCATAATTTCAAAAATAATCCCCAACTGATGTTCTTATTCAAATAGTTAGTGTAGGACAATGTAACACCTTGGTGCCAATTAAAATTCAAGTGGTAACAATTATAATCAAAGATTCAACTGGTACAATCTAAGTTTCGTATAAAAAATGAGAAGAAACCCTTAACATCAAAATTGAGAAGGAAATATATAGAGGTCCAGTTCATTTTCAAGGGTTTAGGCTTATGTTTATTTCTTCTTAGGAGATCCAATAATAATGATTGCTGAGGTGAACTTGAGTGGCATCTCTGAACTTTGTTAGTCTGGACAGTCTGGTATCCTGAAATCACAGTGTAGAAGCTATAAGAGAAACAACATTGTGGTACATAATAGAGAACAAGGCGTATGTATCTGGTTAAGGAGGAAAGCAATAACAACTCCATAACAGCAATTAGCATCAGCAGAAGAAATTCAACCAGGATGATAACGAAGTTGGGCAATAACCTAAGATTTAAACATAGATTCAGGGCGTCAATTTGAATCCCTCGTAAAGAGCAAAGTAACAATCTTCTGGTATGGATAGTTTATTGTTTTCCCAAAAATTGAAGTTACAGAAGCAACCTTACCAATCAACCCCCAAGAATCCATATCAACCCAGATTTCTTAGTAATATGCACATCTTGAAATCCAGAATCATCATCATGAAACCATCCAGATATAGTGATCAACCCAGATTTTAGTAATGTGCACATATTGAAATCCAGAATCATCATCATGAAACCATCCAATTCATCGAACTTATGATTCTATTAAGACTCTGGAGAATTCTCTATGCGAATCTGATGAGAAACTCAAGAGTTTTGTGCCTATTCTGTATCTCTACTCTCGTTCGCAATTCTGTTTCTCAGTACTCCCTACTCTAGAACACAAAAGAGCAAAACGTAAAACTGTTAACCTAAGGAAGAACAATAATTTAAAACACAAACTTAGGTTAAAATTTAACGGACCTTTTTAAAAAAAAACTTATTTAAACATTCATACAAATAATGAATCAAACTTAATCAAAATTTAAATGCAAATAATGAACCTAAAGTCGAATTTTCGGGAAATCAGATAACCAAGACTGGAAAAACCATACCCGTAATTTGAGTTTTGCAATCCCTGTTGATGTGAGAACTAATTTGAGTTTTGCAATTCTGATTGATCTGATAACTAAAACAAAACTGAAAATCATGCAGAACATCCCCGTGACTAACAAAATGGAACATGCGTTTTCCATGTTTAATGATGTAAGGTGGGAAGACGAAGAATTTGAGGGTGGAGGATTTTGGGACTGAGATAGCTATAGAAAACAATGAGTACCCACGGTTACTCATTCCTCTCCTTAAAAGCTAAGGCACACGTGCGGAAGAAGAATTTGGTATGGACAACCACGGCCATTAATTTATCTTTGTCAAGGAAAAATCTGGACCACCACTTACACAGATAAACTTAGACAAACTGTGTTTTATACTCTTGACAAAATCTCATCAAATTTCACAAAAAATTAACAACTGAAAAAGGGATATACATTAACTTATTTTGGAGCATACTGTACAACAATACTCCCTGGTTTTTTCCATGCCAGAGACTAAAAGACTTATATTATATCTTTAGTTATCACTTCATAAATACAAAAAATTTCAAGAAAATTCAAAATGTTGAAGTTATGATAATTTGTGGACTAACGCAGTGGAGAGACTATACAAAACAGTAAAATGAAAAGATTCCTCACAATTATAAAGACACATTGCGTGCACGACGTCCGCCACTGCTCAAGAACAACCCAACATAGAAATCATTTGCTCCAACTTGACTCCAAAGCTATAGAAAAATTGAACTTCCACCTGCAAACAAAACAACGCAAAAACACATCCATGGTTGCATAAGAAGTCAGTTACCAGAACTATATAAACATTATTACAAACAGAAGTTACATAGCTTCTAGTAATTTGCAAACAACCATCCTTCATTTCTACATAATACTTGCAACCTGGACA
This sequence comes from Papaver somniferum, assembly GCF_003573695.1. Taxonomy (NCBI): domain Eukaryota; kingdom Viridiplantae; phylum Streptophyta; class Magnoliopsida; order Ranunculales; family Papaveraceae; genus Papaver; species Papaver somniferum. The sequence goes on along the minus strand of NC_039363.1, from coordinate 27,240,162 downwards.
TCATCTCCACTTCTTTTTCCCTCGGTTAGTTTTGTCAATGACACACCTTCTTGTGCTCCTCCTCTCTTTAGGTCCTGGTAGCTGCCATGGCCTAATTTCTGCTTCCTCCTCCTCTAGCGACAGAGATTTAACCTAAACAAGAAAAATAAAATAACATTAAGCAACTAATCACAAACCCCACGAAACTCTTATTCGAAACACATAATTCCAAGAAAATCAACATAAATTTGAAACCAAAAAAGCAAAAGATGACCCCAAAGAAGCAAAATCAAATCATTCGAATCAATTCAATCAACTTGAACTTCAAAGGAAGACAACGCAAAGGGTGAATAATTTATTACCTCCTCTTTTCACAGCAGTAACAATGCAATCCCTTGGATAAATGTGGATAGGTCATAAAAAAGGTAGGCACCATAAAAACACATCAATCACGTCAGGAAAAACCCAAATGAAATTTGAGAAAATGAAGATTCTGATAAATAAATTAAAAATTAAGTTATTACCTTAACTGTATGAACCTTAATTGTAATCGATCATAAAGCCCAATTTAATTAAGAAATTATACTACCTTCTGAAGTACTTGGTGGCAGTGCAGATCTCTGGAGAAAGTAAAAACCTAAAATATTTACCACCATAAAAAAAACTAAATGAATAATAAAAAATGGAAACCTTAAATTGAAGCATACAGTGAAAAAGAATACTATAAAATCTCATAGTTGCGTTTTTACCTTTGTTGCGATTTGGATCCATCATAATCCAGAGTATTTACAGAGATGTTCATATTTTATTTGTTGCAAAGAATACCAAACACGCGAGAGTGGTGGGAGAAGGAAGAGGGAGGCTAGAAAGAGATGCGAAAGTTAATGGCAACGAAGAACAATTTTTTCCATATAATATCAAATGCCACACGTGCGGTAGAAGTGTTTGGTCTGGACAACCACAGTCGTGGGTTTATCTTTGCCAAGGACAGATCCTGACCACTCTTTACATAGGAAAAGTTATCCAAACTGTGCCATGTATTCTTGATTTTTTCATGAGTATGAAATCATATTTAACCTATTTTAGAACTTAAACCAACTTACTTCGCAAACAGGTATGAAAACTTAAGTTCAGGACATTGGTCTTGTCCGATAGTTCGCAAACGAGTATGCATATTGTCGTACCGGACCGCAACTCATATGAAACCGTTTGCAAATGGATATGCAAACTTAGTTCCCGGACTTTGACAATAAAAAACGTTTGCATACTTGGTTCCCTGACCTGAATCACACTGCAACATTTTGCATACTGTGTTATATCCAGACAATGGTTATTTGTTTTAAACTCCCATTTAAATCATTGAAACATCCTTAGAAGACGACAATAGCTGTCTCACACAAACTATTAGCTTATAAGTAATTTTCAAGTGATCGAATGATCAGTACGAAACATTCCGAGTCTACATCAAATGACTGTCTCACACAAATCATGTAAGATGTTTCAAGACAATTTTCACATGATCATCCTTTGACTCATTGTTTAGTTTCCAACAAATAAATCGTTTCCAACTAAACTTGTCAAGAATAATGATGAATGTAGTTAAAGCAAAAAGCTTTCCAACACATATTTCGAGAAAGATATAAGCGAGTTAAACTCAGCTCAAAATATCAAATGTGTATAATATAAAGTATATATATCTATACGACTTAGTCTCAATAAGAGATTGAATTGAATATACTTCTGAGTGATAGATAAGTTTTAGTCTCCACATGATCGGTTGTCAACCGTCAAATACAATTTCACTTTCTTACTTAACTACGATAATATAGTAACTGGTAGGAAAGAGTTCGTATCCACATAGAGGCTTTTGTTGTTATGTAATTTTCAGTTTCTTAGATAACCAAAGGGGGTTTTTGTTTTAGCAAATAAAATAAAGTAAAGCAAAGCAAATAGTTGGAATAATCAATAAGGAAAAGATATTGGTCATGGGATAGTATCATTCACAAACATGTATTTTCATCAATGACTAGAATTGATATTTTAATCTCGCATTTATTAAAAGTCATAGGATACCTTGATCGCAAGAATATCCCGCTAATTCCCTAATTTCATCACAACCACATTAAAAGATGCATATGTGAATTCTTCCTAGAAAGCAACCCAAAGTGTAAAAGCACAATTAAGTTTAACTCCCTAAAAGCTTTAAGATTTATGGAATAAGACTAATCAAAGCAAACAAACGTGTAAAAGCACTAATTCGTTTTAACCAAGGTTATGATTCATATGTGACTAGTAGGATATATCACTACAAGCACTACCCACAATTATGCTACTTAAAATCAGGGACAAACAACTTTTTCGGATTGAAAAGCTTAATATAGCTCTAGATATGAAAGCAAATCGGATTGATTCCGGACTCAACCAATCAAACAATCAAATCATATGATAAAATAAACCATGAATCATAAACAATAAAGTTGAGACAAAACTAATTCATAGAATCAAATAACATGCTTGAGAAATAAACTTTTATCCCATAACCAATAATTGTATTTAGTTACTCATAATAATGGAATTCATCATAATCATAATCAATAAAATAAAGAAGATGAAAACAGACGAAAGCAAACCCTAGAAGAAATTCTCTCCAAAGCTCCAAGTAGAAAATAATACGTCACACCCCAAAGTTGTAGAAGTCTCTCTCCTTTTGGAGCTTTCTTGTGTCCAAAACTAGGTCATATTCTCAAAAGTCCATTAGATAGAAGTCCTCCAAGCCCATGTGTGGGAAGAACCCATGTAGAAATTGTACCCAAAAGTTGTCACCGGAGGTCCCACAAGGAAGCCGGAAGTTGGCCTGAAAGTTGTCGGAAAGTAGCTCAGATGACCGGCAAAGTTCATCCGGTAACCGGTCATAGTCAGTCAACTCGGTCAAAGCTCAGCCGAGTCAGGATGAATCATCGAGTTAACTCAGTGATGTCAGTTACATGTAGTCAGACCTGAGACAGAAGCTAACTCAGCTAAGTAGGCTAGGTTGCCAGGCCAAAGCCATTTTGCCACGGCCTACTCCTGTGTTGCACCATCATGGTGTAACACTACTCAAACCTGGACATGATGGCTGGTCATTCTTCGCAGCTACAGTTTCAAACACAACACCAGCACAACCCTTACTCAATTTTTTCTTCCAACTTTTGCACAACTGCAAATGCATAACACCTGGGGTTTCCACCCTATTGCAGCATCACCACTGCTTCAGCCACCATATCCCTGGCAATACATACTCAGCTCCATTCCCCGCAATGCCTCAAATCTGAACAACCTTGCCATCTGCATCTCAACACCCTGCAATTAAGTTCATTTCCACACCAGTGCAACTAGTTTGTAGTTCAGTTCACCGTAAACTCATTAACACCAACCATGCTCTACCTATAGCAGCACAAATTCCTTCTTTGCAATTTCACTATCCCCACATACTGCAGCTTCAATTATCAATACACTGCCTGCTTCTTCTTGCACCTCCTTTCAACACCACTAACAGCTGCCATTTCAGTTCCTGCAAATTCAGACTCAAACAAACCTTTTAATTCTTCATTGTTCACTGATCATCACTGGCACAGAATCACATGTAACTGCACACCCAATATCTTCCCTGTACAGCATGTAACAGCACCAGCCTTGGAATCAACATCCTATTGTAATCCATTGCAGCAACAACAGCTAACATTCATGAACAAGATCGGCAGCTCAAACTCAACCAGAACCTGTAATTGCATCCATTCCCATATCTCAGTCATTCCATTTCAACCACCACCTGCAGTCTCGCATATAACCAACACCATCTTAGCAGCACCATTTCTTCCATTGCTTCGCCAGCTGCAACAATCACATTTAACTAAGCTCCATATTCTCACTGTAATTTCACAGAATCTAACACAAACCCAGATCAACTCCATAAACCATTGGTAATCACCCTCAACAACACATACCACCTGAATTTGGTTGTTTCTCGTCACCATCTTCTTCTTCCTTGATTCTAAATCTCAAATTCAGAAACCCTTTGAATAACCACAAACCCTAAATCCGTCACAAATATCAACAGCGAGCAAACATCAACAAATTCCTTATATCCTTCATATCCAGTATCGATTCGGCTGAAAACCCATCTTCCTTGTTCACCTGAATTCAAATTCAACCCCAACGAATCTGTAATTCTTGTTGATTTTTCATCATTACTGGCTGCAGTTCACAATCAAACCCAAAATAAGATAAGACAACCCATCTCTGTGAAGCTCTCCTCTTTATACTGCACAAAGTCACCAGATACGTCTTCTTCAAAAATCGCAGCTCAAAATCCTTCTCTCTGTAGTGGTGCCGCCATTGTTCCGACCGAGAAGGAAAACTAAAACTAATGAGAGAAATGAATTTTCTCTGATTTTTAGGTCTTGTGTTGGAATGGCAGTGGATACAGCCACCCCAGGAGAGTAGATAAGGGGAACCCAAATGACTCTAGGCACCCAAATAACTGATACGAGCCGCCATAGAATGATGACTCCTTTCCTTCATTGTGCTTCCCATGGCACTTGCCTATGCAACGCCGATATTATCCTCCTTGCTCCAAATGAACGCTCTTTTCTTCTCTTGAATTCTTCCACCAACAGCGGTCGTTCCTTACTTGTCAGATTTACCTTTTCTCTCTAATTTCTCTTCATCACTAAAGCTGCCATGCTTTTCAGACAAAATTTGTATCACTAAAGATGACATGCTTTTCAGACATAAATTAAGAAATAGAAGCAAATAATGAGAAATAGTTCGTCTCCAACAACAGTTGCACTTGAAATGACACTTTTTCCACGTTTCTTCTTCTTTTGTTCCAAATGACTCCAAACTACCTAAATACTCAAAAGCAAACATAAGATACATATTTTACAAAAAAAAAATTATCAAAGAAAGTATAAAAAATAGATAAATATCAAGGTGTTTTAGACACCTATCACCGCATATCTTTTGTTGAGGAAGTTCCTCCAAGCTCTCCTGAGTAGATCTTCGTCTTCAATCAATGAACGCCGTGAAGTCTAAAGCTCAACTACACATTTTATCCTAATCCGAGACATAGCTATAAGTAAACTAAAAATCAAGACTTATAGTTTTGATCACCTAAACTTGACAAACAAGCTTGAGATAGCAACGTTTGCGAGTTCGACCGAGCAGTGCTCTAACAACTTTTAAGTTGGTGCTCTCGGGATTATATTGGAGTTTAGTTCATACAGATTTCCGAACGAATTATTGGGTGTGGTTGTTATACCCAGCTTTTTCACAAAACGTAAACACTCTTCTCTATGTTATTAACAATTTCAGTAAAGTGTCAGAGCAGCAGATTAATTTTTAAAAATATGCGGTTTTCTTTTCCAAGCATATATCCACGGCATTGTAGAAACTTACTGAGAAGACTCATGATGAAGAAGCTATCTTTAGAAGAAAAATATCTAGGAATTTTGTTATTCTTAAATAGAAAGAAGACAACTACTTTTTCAAGCTTGATAGACAAAATGAAGGGGATACTCTCTAAATGGAACGAAAATTTTATACATCAAGTTGGTAGATCTGTTATGATCAAGAGTACACCCAGCACAATGTCTTCGCACCACATGATTGTCTTCAAGATTCCAGAAACTACAGTTAAAGAAATGGACAAGGTTCAACATATATTTTGGTGGGTAAAAAATTATAGCAAGGGTTTATATTAGTATCCTGGCCTTCAGTTAGCAAGGATAAGTCTCAAGGTGGCATGGGATTTCGCGAACTCTCTTGTTTCAATCAAGCACTTTTAGCCAAGACACCATGGAGATTCTGCAATCATAAAGATCAACTATGGTCTAATGCTTTAAATCAATGTTACTTTCCAAATTGCAGTGTTTTACATGCAAATAAGAAAAAGAACTCCACTTGGGCCTGGAAGAGTATCTATAATATGATGGACTTCATTCAGAAATTCAGTATTTGGACGTCTATAGGTGATGGAAGCAAAGTTTGTATCTGGAAAGACAATTGGTTACCTGGCAGCAACTATCCACCTGCTCCAATAATTTCATCTACGGAAGCAAGAAATTACAATCTAGTCTCTGAATTAATTGACTAAGACACTAGATCTTGGAAATTCATCCAGTAGACCATCTGTTCAGTCAAGAAGAGGCTGAACGAATTCTCCATATTCGCATTCCAATTTCAGCTGAAGATAGCTTAATATGGATCTTAACAAGGAACTGTCAGTTTTCAGTTAAATCTGCATACATGAAGCTTCAAGAAATAAAGCACAACAACGCTAGTTTATATGATATAGAAACAACAAAGTTCTGGAAACAACTATGGAGCTTAAACACTTTGCCCAAAATAAAGCACTTTTTTTGGAAGTGTGTGATTGATATTCTTCCATCAAATGCGAGGCTGGCAAGGAATATGGGATATGGAAGAGAAACCTACAAGATTTGCAACCATGGAGTAGAAACTACAATGCATATTCTCATGGAATATAGTTTCTCAAGAGAAATTTGGATTACAATTCCAGGGCCATGCCAAAATATACAAAGAACTGGGAAGCAACGTAACAACTTGGATAAAGAGTTGGTTCACTGATGGTATGAATGATTTAGTGGATAATTGGATAGTTAAGATGGACAATGTTGCTTGTTAAATATGGAAGGATCGGTGTACCTGCACTTTTCAAGACATTATACCCATTCCTGTTAGAATTCTAAAGTGTCTACAGATGTTAAATGAAGGCAGAATAAAAAAACAAAAAAGATTAAGAAAAGTAGAGACATTGTAACCCATCCAACTACGATGAACATACCTCACTGGAACCAAAGAGTATGAAACGGAACCATTAAAATGCTTGGCCCAAGCATTGGTGATTTGAGTTTTACAAGAAGTATCATATAGCCAACATTCAAAAAAAAAATCCAATTTCTTGTACTAATTAATAACATCATTTTCTTCCAGAAGAGCTGGGATATTATGGGCTCAGAAGTCACTTCCCTCATCAAAAATTTCTTTGCGACCAAATTTCTCCTTAAAGAGCTTAATCAAACTTTTCTCACTCTAATCCCGAAAAAGGAAAATCCTACAACTCCGACAGACTTCAGGCCGATAAGTTTGTGCAACACTATTGTTTGAGGGTGGAAACGGTTTCTGCTGATTTTGGTAATTTCGGGTGTGTGGGTGAGAAACGAATTTAAACCCTAAATAATGTACTGCAAGGGAGTACTTTAGATTCGAGAGATCAATCTATACAAATCCGGCTTAAACCAAGAAATGGTCGTTCCAGACTTGCTTCGGTCACAAAGTAAAGGAGAAGGGTTGGTTTTGGGGAGGGAAGCGAAGAAAGTGTTGAGACCAGAATAGTTGATTCCAGAAGAGTAGTTGTTTCACGACTTGTATTAGAAAGTGGGAAGCTAACAGATGGAAAGCTAGAAAATATTTTCTGAGTGTTGTATCCTCCAGACCTGAACTTGTTGTTCGGTGGAAATAGGTAATGCCTATTTATACAAGTCGAAGTGAAACGTACTCTGGTCTCATTAAGAAATAGAAGACGGGTGAGTAAATGGGAGGAGGTGGTAACCGGTAACGCTAGGAAATGATGTTCCATAAAAGAAAGTGTTTCACCAATACTCCCTGTATTTACTAACCGCCTCATCCTTATGACACTTTCTTATAACGAGCGTAGTGTACGCCGCACGCTGTAAACCGCCAAACCAATACCCAATGAGCATCCCCCAGTTTGTGACATGTGTTGATGTCTCGAGTGTTTTCATCGAAAATATGTAGCATGTTGTTGTTGTCTGGAAAGTTGAGCTTGGGAGACTTGCCGGCTCGGTGGTGACCTTCAACGGTCGAGATTATTTTGCATCTTAAGAGGAAGGTAGCCGTTGATTATTGCAACCTTTCGTTTGGTAGTCAGTGGCATGAAAGTATGATCAGTATGGCTTTAATGTGGCCCAGTTTAGGCGCGACCAAAAGTTAGGGTTTTGGCTTTGTTTAAGCGCGACCAAACTAGGGCCAAAGGTTGCCATGCGTTAGCTGGTAACCTTGGACGGCTAAGATCTGCATCTTAGATGAAAAAGTGGTCATTGATTGTTGCAGGCCTTCATTTTGGTAGTCGCATAAGGAAGGTCGGCATGGTATGGAGCGGCAAGGTGGTTGGCATACCATTGGCGCGGTTTGGCGTGGCCAAAACTAGGGTTTTGTGCCAAAGGTTACCATGCGTTGTTTGGCGACCTTGGAAAACTAGGATTTGTATCCAGGATGGAAGGGTGGCCGTTGATCGCCGCACTCCTTCGTTTTGGTAGCCGCATAGGGAAGGCCGGCATGGTATGACGCGACAAGGTGGTTGGCATTCCATTGGCACATGTGGCATGGCATGCCTTGGAGCGGTTTGGCGTGGCCAAAACTAGGGTTTTGGGCCAAAGGTTACCATGCGTTGTTTGGCAACCTTGGACGGCTAGGATTTGCATCCAGGATGGAAGGGTGGCCGTTGATTGTCGCACGCCTTCGTTTTGGTAGCCGCATGGGGAAGGCCGACATGGTGTGGCACGGCAAGGTGGTTGGCATGCCATTGGCACATGTGGCGTGGCATGCCTTTGGCGCGGTTTGGCGTGGCCAAAACTAGGGTTTTAGGCCAAAGGTTACCATGTGTTGTTTGGCGACCTTGGATGGATAGAATTTGTATCCAGGATGGAAGGGTGGCCGTTGATCGTCGTACGCCTTCGTTTTGGTAGCCGCATAGGGAAGGCCGGCATGGTATGGCGGGGCAAAGTGGTTGGCATGCCATTGGCACATGTGGCATGACATGCGTTGGCGCAGTTTGGCGTGGCCAAAACTAGGGTTTTGGGCCAAAGGTTACCATCCGTTGTTTGGCGACCTTGGACGGCTAGGATTTTCATCCAGGATGGAAGGGTGGCCATTGATCGTCGCACACCTTGGTTTTGGTAGTCGCATGGGGAAGGTCGGCATGGTGTGGCGCGGCAAGGTGGTTGGCATGCTATTGGCACATGTGGCATGGCATGCCTTGGCGCGGTTTGGCGTGGCCAAAACTAGGGTTTTGGGAAAAAGGTTACCATGCGTTGTTTGGTGACCTTGGACGGATAGGATTTGCATCTAGGATGGAAGGGTGGAAGTTGATCGTCACACTCCTTCGTTTTGGTAGCCGCATAGGGAAGGCCGGCATAGTGGGGCCAAGGCCAATGGCGCGGATGGCTTGGCACAGTGGGGCCAAGAGTTTGGTACGGATGGCTTGGCATGGTGGGGCCAAGGCAAAGTGCGGTTGGCTTGGCATGGTGGGGACAAGGATTTGGCATGCCATTGGCGCATGGTGCGGCTATCATGGTTGGGGCCAAGGCAAGGCACGGTTGTCTTGGCATGGTGGGGCCAAGGGTTTGGCATGCCATTGGGGCATGGTGCGTCTAGCATGGTTGGGCCAAGGCAAGGTGCGGTTGGCTTGGCATGGTGGGGCCAAGGGTTTGGCATGCCATTGGCGCATGGTGCGGCTAGCATGGTTTGGGCAAAGGCAAGGTGCGGTTGGCTTGGCATGGTGGGGCCAAGGGTTTGGCATGCCATTGGCGCATAGTGCGGCTAGCATGGTTGGCATGCCTTGGCGCGGAGATGTGGCTGGCATGGTTTTCCATTGGCATAGTGGTGCGGATGGCATGGTTAGTATGCCTTAGCGCGGAGATGTGGCTGGCATGGTTTTCCATTGGCACAGTGGTGCGGCTGGCATGGTTGGCATGCCTTGGCGCGGAGATGTGGCTGGCATGGTTGGCATGCCTTGGCGAGAAGATGTGGCTGGCATGGTTTTCCATTGGCACAGTGGTGCGGCTGGCATGGTTGGCATGTCTTGGCGCGGTAGCATGAGAATTAGGGTTTGGTATGTACGAAGATGATGTCGGTCAATACTAAGGGTTCTGCCGTGGAACATGACACATGTATAAAAAAAAGGTGCCCTGGTAATTCTTACGTAGGTATGTTGAATGATTCAATAAATGCGCTAGTGGTCGTAGTGACGACATGTCAGATGTAAGGTTTTACGATTTTAACCCTAAGCTAAAAACCACCATCAACATTAAGTCCCCTGCTTATCTCGGAACAGGAGCATTTTGGCGAGGTAAGCATAAGATGGTGACAGGCCAGGACAAAATCGAAATGGCAAGTCCTGAAAAGATGGTCAGGAAGACCCGACTAACCTTTTTCGAGAGGTAAGGATAATTCGTGATTCTTGTGTTGGCGGCCTTGCGTAAATTATACTCGTGGTTTCGCTGGCTAGACCTTGAAATGGTAGAGGCGGTTGCTGGTTGAGATGAAGAATGTCGGCTTGGCTTGGTCACGCATCATCTTGGCTGGGATAGGGAACGCGGAGGTGCTGTATTAGCGAGTTGTCGGTGTTGATGCGGCTTGACCGAAGCCACTGGCGTTGGTCGGATTGGAATGGGAGCCGCTTGGTCGACTTGGAATGGGAGCCGCAGGCATTGGTCGGCTTGGAATGGGAGCCGCAGGCGTTGGTCGGCTTGGAATGGGAGCTGCAGGCATTGGTCGGCTTGGAATGGGAGCCGAAAGCGTTGTTCGTCTTGTAATAGGAGCCGCAGGCGTTGGTCGGCTTGGAATGGGAGTCATCAACATTGGTCGTCTTGAAATGGAGCTGCTTGCGTTGCTCGGCTTGGAGTGGAGCTAGCTTGAGTTCCTTGGAAGGATGACAACTGGCTTTAGTTCCATGGAATGATGACGACCGACTTCAGTTTCATGGGATGATGGCAACTTTTTCTGAATTAGGGTTTGGCATGCCGAAACCCTAATTAGCGCCCTTTACTAGAATCGCTGTAGAATTCTCGTACGAACTCGAATTTTGACGGTCCTCCCCTCCATTCTGAACCGAAAAGAATTTCTTATCTCCTCTCGCAGGAATATTTAGGTTTTGAGCTTCTTCGGGAGGTGAAAACAGCTCGACAGTAAAATTCAGGAAGAATTGCGGGCCCGTGGAATGATGGCAACTTACTTTAGTTCCGTGGGAAGATGATGACTTGCTTTGGGAAGATAACAACTTGATTCAGTTCCCTGGGAAGGTGACGATTGGCTTCGGGAAGATAACAACTTGCTTCAGTTCCCTGGGAAGGTGACGACATGATTCAGGAAGGTAACAACTTGCTTCAGTTCCCTGGGAAGGTGACGTCTGGCTTCAGGAAGATAACAACTTGCTTCAGATTTTAGCATGCTGCAACCCTAATTAGCGACCCTTACTAGAATCGCTGTAGAATTCTCGTACGGACTCGTATTTTGACGGTCCGCCCCTCCATTCTGAACAGAAAAGAATTTCCTATCTTCTCGTGAGGGAATATTTAGGTTTTGAGCTCGTTCGGGAGGTGAAAACAGCTCGACAGTAAAATTCAGGAAGAACTCAGGAGGGATGTTGCGGGCCCGAGGTGGCATAGTCGCGCCCAGTCATCCGTTTCATGGAGCAAGAAGGAATCTTTATTTTGTTCAAACTCTAGAAACTCCGTCCGCATGAAAATAGATATTGACCTTCTTCTATTTTTTGTTGCTCGCCCGGATCCGTGCTTTCGTCTGCAATGTCTCTCCAGTGGATTCCAAAATTTATCAAACTCCATTGCATTCTTGGGATGGATGGATGTGCTTTCGTTTTCGGTCCATCCTTGATTTTAGGTTGTTCAATGCCCGGACCCTCTGATCGCGATGACAATATGTTGTGGATGCTTGTATTGGTCGAAATCTTCCGGAAACACTGGATGAAATAGATGAGTTGGGAGACGTTTTGTTGGCGATGTGATACTATCAAGTCTTCAAGGACTTGGTTCCAAGTGGCATCCTTCGAACCATCTTCCGAATCTTGGACTATCGTGTGGAATGGGATGTGGTGAGCAGTCCCCAGTTATGCTTCTGTTAGATCCGATGGCTTGGCCGAATATGTGAATGTATCTTTGTGGCGTGCATTTGGAGTATTCAGTGCACATGTATGGCTTCATGTTGAGAAATTCTTGCGGCTCGTAAAACTTCGACAGTGATGATGTTGAAATCAGAAATAACCTGGTTGAGAGGAGTGAAAGCGTCCCATGTTGGTAGTCCCCATGTGTATCCTACTTTCATTGCATCGCCTTGAATCCACGTCCACGAGATTTGATATAAGCTTATCGTACTCTTCTGGATGTGACGCTGGGTGATCAGAATATCACATGATGAAATATCTTGGATAGTGAAGTGGTAGGAATGAGAGAGTTATGTTGTTTATCATGTCTCCCTCTGTTTCTTCAAGAAAATGTTTCAGCCGCGTCTCTGGAGTTATCTCATGAGTCTTTGATGGTCGTAGGGATGTAATGCAATGAGCAGTCCCCAGTCGCATTTTTCTTCAGTTTCTGAAGTTGTTTTCCTCTGAGCAGGCTTGGGATCCTTCGCGGCCTTGTAAAGTGTTGAAGGCGTCTTCTGGACAGATATGTGATGATTTTATTGCGTTGCACCCTTGAAGAGTAGATGACCTTCTTGTGTCTATGACCTTTTGGTTGAACGTGTCTTCTGAGCTTTGACAATGAAGGGATTCCCTATATATCCTCAGTCCCCAAGTATGGTTTATATGTTTCCATCTTGTATGGTCAGTGGGTTGACCATGATAAAAAATATCACCATCGTGCGTTCGTACTGGTGATTTTGTTACTTCTTCCATGTGGAACTTAAAATATGGAGGAGTACAAGTTACTTTTGTAGTGATTACTGCTATGGTGAAGCTCTGGATGGTATCAACAAATGAGCGACAACAGTTCTTGGTAGCAGATGTAATCAAAAGAGACTACATTGTCATGGTAACAAAGTAGGTTGGCTGGAATTGTATGGGCATACATGGAAGTAAAAGGATTGGATGGACGCGTAAGCGAGCAAACTGTCCATGTTCACAACTTTTGGCGAGATGGATCAAAAGGCGGTCATGACTATGAATGTTGGATGGCTGTGATCATGATCCTTAACATGGGGAGCGTGACAGTACGACCCTTTGCAGGAAGAAACGGCGTTGAAACAGCTTCGGCTCTTGAAAAGGATGTTGAAACTTAAGGAGCCAAACGCTGAAGCATCTTATAGAGAGAACGCTGAAGCGGAGCGGCTACTTGAGAGAGCGTTGAAGGGAGCGGCTGTCGGAGCGAACGTTGAAGCGGAGCCTCTGTTGGAGGACGTTGAAGTGAAGCAGAGCGGCTACGTTAATCAGTGTGTTGTCAAACTGGACACCCTTCAAGCGAACAATGGTTAGGAGTACCCAGTTCCATAGATCAAACGTGCTTTCCAAGAGAGGTCGGGGTTTGGGAACGGCTTCTCTGGTTGGAAACAGCTGCTTCCCTGATGCAGTGCTGTTGAGGGCTGCGAGTATGTCTTGACGATGCGCTTACAAAATCTCACATACGTGTTTCATCATAGACTGCACGATTTTATGGGCAAAGTCACCGGAAATCATGCAGCTCCTGACAGGAAGAGAGTCTTTGTGAACTCAGGGGGTTGCTGATTTTCTTTGCTTCGATTTTGGAGAAGTAGTTCCTGATCTTTACATGTGATGAAATCAGATTGCTGATTCTCTTCTACCGGGCGTTCAAAAGGCGACGCTGGAAGGATGCAAGCTGTTGGCGCTGGGAAGATACAAGTTGTTAGTGCTGCAAAGATGCAAGCTGTTAGCGCTGGAAAGGATGCAAGATGCTGGCGCTGGAAAGAGGCAAGTTGTTAGCGCTAGAAGGATGCAAGCTGCTGGCGCTGGAAAGATGCAAGTTGTTAGCGCTGGATCGGCTTGGAATGGGCGCTGGATTGGCGTGGACGATGGATTGTATTTGGTATGGTGCAGACTGTTGGTTGGGCATGGCGCGGACTGTTGGATTGGCACAGCGTTGGCTTGGCATGGCGCGAACTTCTTATTGCGGGGCTAGTTGCCTCTTTCCATACGTAGCTCAAATAGGAAAGCATTTCCTTATTCAAATTCCAAAAGTGTTATGCGTATGAAAGGGGTCGGCTCTCCTTTTTATCTCGTATCTTTGTTCTCACGTCCTGGTGTTAGCGGTAGCGTGGTAGCAATAAAGTGGGAAAGCGTATTGCAGCTATGTACTCCAGCATTTCTCTTTCAATTTTTTTCTTGTTTTGGGGAAAATCCTAGCCATAGGTATGCTTTCCATGAATTTGTAGAATATTTTTCTTCTCTTTGAATATCACTGTAGTAGCGTCGGCTACCTCATGAATAGTGACTGGTAATCGTTATTATGCAAAGTAGGTACGTACGGGTAGGTGACTGATTCCACGAGGAACTGGGCGTTAGGGTTTCTCTGAGATCCAAAAGTTGCAGGCCAAGGTGATCGAAGGTCCTTCTACGGACGTGGCCAAACAACAAGAAGTGGAGGTTGAAAGGCAGTCCAAAGAGTTGGAGTTGAAACAGGCGGTCCTTCAAATGACGAAGGACGCCTTCTTCGAGAAGAGCAAAACACCGTTGAATGGCTTAATTTGAATCCAATTCTGTCTTCTAAAATTCTTCTGATTCTTTTTTTTTTTTGAAAGGAAAATGAAACACCTGGCTTTATGGTTTTGATTTTCTGGATTCTTGGGTTGATAGAAAAGTGTTACCTATGAGGGTTTTGGATTATTATTCGGGATGAACTATTTTAGGATGATGTCGTTTTTGGTTATGATTGTAAGTGACACAAACATCCCAGGGAAGATATGGAAGCGTGAATGTTGCCTGTCAGTAGATGACATTGGATGAACATAACATGGCTATCGGTTTTATCATTCTCGTGAAAACTTGAAATAGTAAACCATGTATTTTGTCTAGGCAAGACTTACTTGGTTTTTTGGACCTGCTAACGAAAAATGAGTCAGGTGAAAGTCCGAGTTTTGTGAGAATCACCGCAATTGTGGAAAGTCCCCAGTCGTCCCTGAGTCACTTGATAATCGAGCCGTCAATCCCTGGGAGGATCGTTTGCTTTTAACCTCTGAGAAGTCCCCAGTCGCCCCTTGTCGTGTCATGACTGGTAATCGGGTCGTCTGGTAAGTGAGTCGTCGATCCCTGAGAGGATCGTATCGGGCCATCTGGTAGCTGAATCGTCGATCCCTGAGCGGATCGTTTGCCTCTACCGTCCTGACGTCTGGGTCGAAGTATGAGATCGAGGATTGAAAATTGACATTGTAACCGAAAGACCAATCTCCCACTGTGGTCGCCAATTGTTTGAAGGCAAAAACGGTTTCTGCTGATTTTGGTAATTTCGGGTGTGTGGGTGAGAAACGGATTTAAACCCTAAAAAATGTACTGCAAGGGAGTACTTTAGATTCGAGAGATCAATCTGTACAAATCCGGCCTAAAACAAGAAATGGTCGTTCCAGACTTGTATCAGAAAGTGAAGGAGAAGGGTTGGTTTTGGGGAGGGAAGTGAAGAAAGTGTTAAGACCAGAACAGTTGAATCTGGAAGAGTAGTTGTTTCACGACTTGTATCAGAAAGTGGGAAGCTAACAGATGGAAAGCTAGCAAATGTTTTCTGAGTGTTGTATCCTTCTGACCTGATCTTGTTGTTCGGTGGAAATAGGTAATTCCTATTTATACAAGTCGAAGTGAAACGTACTCTGGTCTTATTAAGAAATAGAAAACGGGTGAGTAAATGGGAGGAGCTGGTAATCGGTAACGCTTGGAATTGATGTTCCAAAAAAGAAAGCGTTTCACCATTAGTCCCTGTATTTACTAACCTCCTCATCCTTATGACACTTTCTTATAACGAGCGTAGTGTATGACGCACGCTGTAAACCGCCAAACCAATACCCAATGAGCATCCCCCAGTTTGTGACATGTGTTGATGTCTCGAGTGTTTTCGTGGAAAATATGTAGAATGTTGTTGTTGTCTGGCAAGTTGAACTTGGGAGACATGCCGGATCGGTGGTGACCTTCAACGGTCAAGATTTTGCATCTTAAGAGGAAGGTAGCCGTTGATTATTGCAACCTTTCGTTTGGTAGCCAGTGGCATGAAAGTATGATCAGTATGGATTTAATGTGGCCCAGTTTAGGCGCGGCCAAAAGTTAGGGTTTTGTCTTTGTTTAGGCGCGACCAAACTAGGGCATGCGTTAGCTGGTAACCTTGGACGGCTAAGATCTACATCTTAGATGAAAAAGTGGTCGTTGATTGTTGCATGCCTTCGTTTTGGTAGCCGCATAGGGAAGGCCGTCATGGTATGGCGCGGAAAGGTGGTTGGCATGTTATTGGCACATGTGGCATGGCATGCCTTGGCGCGGTGTGGCGTGGCCAAAGGTTACCATGCGTTGTTTGGCGACCTTGGACGGCTAGGATTTGCATCCACGATGGAAGGGTGGTTGTTGATCGTGGCACGCCTTCATTTTGGTAGCCGCATGGGGAAGGCCGGCATGGTGTGGCGCGGCAAGGTGGTTGGCATGCCATTGGCACATGTGGCATGGTATACCTTAGCGCAGTTTGGCGTGGCCAAAACTAGGGTTTTGGGCCAAAGGTTACCATGCGTTGTTTGACGACCTTGGACGGCTAGGATTTGCATCCAGGATGGAAGGGTGGTCGTTGATCGTGGCACGCCTTCGTTTTGGTAGACGCATAGGGAAGGCCGGCATGGTGTGGCGCGACAAGGTGAATGACATGCCATTGGCACATGTGGCATGGAATGCCTTGGCGCGGTTTGGCGTGACCAAAACTAGGGTTTTGGGCCAAAGGTTACCATGCGTTGTTTGGCGACCTTGGACGGCTAGGATTTGCATCCAGGATGGAAGGGTGGTTGTTGATCGTCGCACGCCTTCGTTTTGGTAGCCGCATGGGGAAGGCCGACATGGTGTGGCGCGGCAAGGTGGTTGGCATGCCATTGGCACATGTGTCGTGGCATGCCTTTGGCGCGGCCAAAACTAGGGTTTTAGGCCAAAGGTTACCATGTGTTGTTTGGCGACCTTGGATGGCTAGAATTTGTATCCAGGATGGAAGGGTGGCCGTTGATCGTCGTACGCCTTCGTTTTGGTAGCCGCATAGGGAAGGCCGGCATGGTATGGCGCTGCAAGGTGGTTGGCATGCCATTGGAACATGTGGCATGGAATGCCTTGGCGTGGTTTGGCGTGGCCAAAACTAGGGTTTTGGGCCAAAGGTTACCATGCTTTGTTTGGCGACCTTGGACGGCTAGGATTTGCATCCAGGATGGAAGGGTGGTCGTTGATCGTTGCACGCCTTCGTTTTGGTAGCCTCATGGGGAAGGCCGGCATGGTGTGGCGCGGCAAGGTGGTTGGCATGGATTTGCGCGGTTCGGCATGGCCAAAACTAGGGCTTTGGGCCAAAGGTTACCATGGGTTTTATGCCGACCTTAGACGGCTAAGATTTTCATATAGGATGAAAGGGTGGTCGTTGATCGTCGCACGCCTTCGTTTTGGTAGCCGCATAGGGAAGGTCGGCATGGTGGGGCCAAGGCCAATGACGCGGATGGATTGGCATAGTGGGGCCAAGGGTTTGTACGGACGGCTTGGCATAGTGGGGCCAAGGCAAGGTGCGGTTGGCTTGGCATGGTGGGGACAAGGCAAGGCGCGGTTGGATTGGCATGGTGGGGCCAAGGGTTTGTCATGCCATTTGCGCATGGTGCGGCTAGCATGGTTGGGGCCAAGGCATGGTGTGGTTGGCTTGGCATGGTGGGGCCAAGGGTTTGGCATGCCATTGGCGCATGGTGCGGCTAGCATGGTTGGCATGCCTTGGCGCGGAGATGTGGCTGACATGGTTTTCCATTGGCACAGTGGTGCGGCTGGCATGGTTGGTATGCCTTGGCGCGGAGATGTGGCTGGCATGGTTTTCCATTGGCACAGTGGTGCGGCTGGCATGGTTGGCATGCCTTGCCGCGAAGATGTGGCTGGCATGGTATGCCATTGGCACAGTGGTGCGGCTGGCATGGTTGGCATGCCTTGGCGCGGTAGCATGAGAATTAGGGTTTTGTATGAACGAAGATGATGTCGGTCAATACTAAGTGTTCTGTCGTGGAAAATGACACATATATAAAAAAAAGGTACCCTGGTAATTCTTACGTAGGTATGTTGAATGATTCAATAAATGCGCTAATGGTTGTAGTGACGTCATGTCATATGTAAGGTTTTACGATTTTAACCCTAAGCTAAAAACCACCATCAACAACTGTTTACAAAATTATTTCAAAAATCCTGGCCAACAGGCTCAAACCCTATCTAAACTCCATAATCTTTCCGTACCAAGCTGATTTTATTCCGCGTCGCCAAATAGCCGATATCATCCTAATAGCTCATGGAATTACCCAAGCTATGAGGAAAAAGAAAAAAGATAAGCTAGGGTATCAAGGTCTCAAGATTGATATGAGTAAAGCTTTTGATAAGATCGATTGGAACTACTTGGTTAAAAAAATTAGGAAGATGGGTTTCTCGGACCATTGGTGCGATCTGATTTACCAATGCATTAGTACAACCGTAATTTCGATCTTGTTAAATGGAACCCCATGGAAATTTTTCCACCCAACTTATTCGCCAAGGAGACCCTATGTCGCCATACCTCTTCATCATCTGTATGGAAGTCCTTTCCCGTATGCTCCAAAATGCTCAATCTAAAAACAAGATATCCGGAATAAAATTCGCTAAAAATAGCCCACCAATTAACCATCTGTTATTCGCCGATGACATTCTCATCTTTACTAAAGCTGATATGAAGGAGTCAAGGAACCTAATGAACATACTTAAGGACTTTGGTGACTTTTCGGGGCAAATGATTAATTAAACAAATCTGGAGTCTTCCATACCCCAAACCTTCCCCCTAAACTAAGTAGAGCTCTAACCAGAACTTTACGTATGAAAAAGATGAACCTGAAATATTCCTATCTCGGAGCCCCTTTATCCTTCTAGAAGCCTCGCCACTTAAAATTTGCTAATCTGATAGCAAAATTCAAAGTAAGATTAAAGGGTTGGAAAAATGTTATCTTAAATCAGGCAGGTAAGTCGGTTCTAGTTAAGTCAACCCTTGAATCTATACCAATCTATCAAATGACATGTTTTCCTATTCCGGTCAAAAATATTATTACTCTCTCTGGCCTTCAAAGGGATTTTTGGTGGGGAAAGAAAGAGGGCAAAAGAGGTTGCTACATTAAATCTTGGAAGCAATGACCAAAAAGAAGAAAAATGGAGGGTTGGGTTTCAAAAAACTAAAATTTGTAAATGAGGCGATGCAAACTAAGATGGCATGTAGGATGGTTTCACAACCCTAAGCGCTATGGGCTAAACTGTATAAGTCTATATACTTTCATAACAAATGTCCTCTGAAGGACAATGTTAAAAAACCAGGATCTATAACATAGAGTGGAATTAGAGCTGGATTAGGAAATGTGATACAATTCGGGGTTTGGGATTTAGCTTTGAACTCGGAAAGCAGTATCCGGAGATAAAATGGGTCCCTGGAATGGATGAACTCATACAATCTGAATCGAAAAAGGTGGAAGAACTGGGGATTAACCGAATTGGCCAACTGTGGGACTACACTAAGCAAGAATGGAACATGGAGTTGCTGGAAAAACTATTTGATACCCCAAAAATCAACAAAATTACCTGCTTTTAACCTATAATGAATGGAGAGGATATATATACAGAGGGCGGTTGACTAAAAATGACATATGCACAACAAAATTGGTCTATGACCAGATGGAGAAAACTGAAGACACCCAACTGGAACCCGACCCTCTTAACAAAATTTGGAGCATTCAAACCACTCATAAGATTAAGCTTTTCCTGTGGAGGTGTGCTACGAATTGTCTCCAGGTTCGTGACATTCTAACGGCTAGAATAGGTTTAGAAACAGTTCATCACCAGCTGATGGATTGTGCTTATGCTAGGACAGTCTGTTTTGGGTTAGGGATATCTTTCCAAATAGAAAATGAACAAAGATTTCTCGGCTGGATTAAAACCTGGTTAACTAACCCACAGGATTGGTAGGAAGATATGATAGATTGGCTAGCGGTGTGTGGCATAGTAACATGGAATATATGGAAAACGAGATGTGATAGGGTTTTTTCAGAACATGAACTATCTCCGACAGTGTTGATCAGGAAAATTGAAAGTGAAATAGCGGTGCACAAGGATGCCTTCGGAAAAGAAAATAAAAGAACACATGCATTGAATGAGAAGAAAGGAAATCAACCATGGATCCCACCTCCTCAAGGAACAATTAAACTAAAATATGAGGCAATATACAAAGAAGGGGAGTTAGCAGCAGAACTGGGTTTTCTGGACAGAGATCACAAAGGGACTCTTGGGACGGCAAATACAATATCGACAATGGCTACTTCACCCCTAAAGGCGGAATGTCTGGCGGCGAAAAAAGCGGTTAAATGGGAAAAAAATAAATAATTGAGCAACAAAATACAGGAAGAAGATAACCAAGATATCAGGGACTACATGGAAGGGAATACTTTGAATATGGAATGGCAATGCAGAAACATACTCAAAGAAGTAAAGGAACTAGATAAATTTTTCTCTAGCTTCTCGGTGAGGCATACTAAAAGAACTGGAAATGAAGTTGCGGATGCTCTGGCAAAATAAAGAAGGGCATAACAACAACATACAATGTAACGGCTATTACTTCCCATCTGTTTAATCTTCTTTGTAAGGACTTGATGGCTTACCCTAGAGACACAAATGTAATATCTCCCTGTATGAGGGAAAATGTTTAAGTTCTTAATAAACTCTTTTGACTAAAAAATAAATAATAAATAACATCATTTGGGGACATATCAAAAAATATAGCTCCATTCTCATGATTTTTATTTACCTATAAGTAACTAGTGAAAGCATTTTGTAAGATGGAAGGAAACAAAAATAATTTCAGTTTTTCTTTAAATGCTTAAATATGTATATAAGGAAATAATGCAAATCATATTTTGTGGTTGGATGAAATTCACGTGAGGTTGAATCCGGAAAATAGGCTGCCATTAGAATGTGTACTTTGTGGGCGATTTCGAATATTTGATGTTAAGGGTGTTGATATACAGGTATTATATGCTGCTTGTACATATATAAACACATGTATATTGTAGAAAAATATTTATCATACAAATCCGCAAGTTCATGCATTTTTTACACGAAATCAACGAGAACGGTTTCTAATTAGTAAGACCAGAATAATAATAACTGAATTATTTCTATCTGTCGGAGAGAGAGAAGGAAAGAGATAGAAGTACGTTTTGTAGATGTAAATCTACCTACGCAACATCTAATTATAATAGACTTTCTTTCTTCTCAATCTCTTCTATATCTAATCTAACTAATCCTCCATGAAAAAGCGGGGTCTAACAACACCACCCAATATTTCGCTTAGCAATCTGTATGGACAAACTCGAATATACTTTTAAGAGAATCAACAAGACTCAATCAATTAAAAGTATATCAACGAGTTTATATCTCTTTCTTGATTTGATTTACTCAAGCAGGAACTGCGAGTTCTAATCAAATACAAGGAATAACTTGGATGGTACCAAAGACCAATATCCAAGGATCAATCAATGAAAATCAACAACCAAAGGTTGGATTACTCTAATTGATGATCTAACGCACAACCTGTATTATTTCACTTATAAAGATAAAACAATATAATGCGGAAATTGAAATAACACAGACACCAGAAAATTTGTTTACGAGGAAACCGTAAATGCAGAAAAACCTCGGGACCTAGTCCAGATTGAACACATACTGTATTAAGCTGCTACAAACACTAGCCTACTCCAAGCTAACTTCGGACTGGACTGTAGTTGAACCCCAATCAGTCTCCCACCGATCCAAGGTACAGTTGTACTCCCTACGCCTCTGATCACAGCAGGATACTGCGCACTTGATTCCCTTAGCTGATCTCACCCACAACTAAGAGTTGCTACGACCCAAAATCGCAGGCTTTGACAATAAACAAATCTGTCTCACACAGACAAGTCTATCAAAGGATCAATCTGTATCCCACAGATAAACCCTAAAGGTTTTGTTCCGTCTTTTGATAATAATCAAGGTGAACAGGAACCAATTTATAATCTGGTCTTATATTCCCGAAGAACAGCCTAGAGTTATCAATCACCTCACAACAATCTTAATTGTATGGTAGCGAAACAAGATGTTGCGGAATCACAAACAATGAGGCGAAGATGTTTGTGATTATTTTTTATATCTTGCCTATCGAAGATATCAATCTCAAGCCAATCAATCTGATTGTACTCGTACGATAGAAGATACAAGATCAGATCACACAACTACGATAAAAGTAGTATCGGTCTGGCTTCACAATCCCAATGAAGTCTTTAAGTCGTTAACCTGGTTTTAGAAGAAGAAAACCAAAGGTTAAAGGAGAAACGACTCTAGCACGCAAACTAGTATCACACTAAGGTGTGGGGATTAGTTTTGCACAATACTAGATGTCTCCTTTATATAGTCTTTCAAATCAGGGTTTGCAATTAAGTTACCTTATTAACAAAGCAATCAATATCCACCGTTAGATGAAAACCTGATTTAGATTCAAGCTAATATTTCTCAAACGTTAGATCGAAAACTTATCTTGTTACACACACTTGACAATGCACGTTTTTAGGTTTGTTAACCGTACCCAAACGTATGCACTTGTTGGTTCAAAAATAGTTAACCAAAAGGTTAGCCATATGAGCATTTCATATCAACCATGTTCTTCTTAACTAGTTCAAATGACTTCAAATGAACTAGTTAGAGAGTTGTTCAATTGCAAGGAAATCTCATGTATTACACAAGACACAATTGAAGCAAAGATGATTTGATTCACTTCAATCGGTTCATGAACTTTTATAGCCACGGTTTGCAAACTGTATTCCTTAGTCTTTTTAAGTTTAAGTTCAGAAGTCATCTTCAGATATATAACCTTCTCAAGTTCGCAGACTAGGTTCGCGGACTTAAGTTACCGGGCAGAGTTTACAAACTCCAGCATAAATTCTCGTGAATGAGAACTTCGCTGGTTCGTGGACTGAGTTCGCGGACTTAGCTTCACGCAAGTAGTTTATCAACTCCAGGTGAAATTCTCGGGTTTGAGAACATCGGCAGTTCGCGGACTTGGCTCACGCCATTCCTCTGGTTCTCTTGATCAACAAAGTTCGCAAATTTTGGTTCAAGGAATAGGACTTATACATAAATGTGTTTCCATAACAATGCTTATATACACCATTGGTTATGTAATCTAAACTCTCATTTCAATCATTGAAACATTCTTAGAGGACGTTATATAGTTGTTACACCATTTCTCATCAAAGCAATTTTCAAGATGATTGAAACATATCATGACTTTCGTCACATGGTAAAGATAAACTTGATTGAAGCGAAAAGCTTACCAACACATATTTCGAAATATAGATAGGCGAGATATACTCGGCTCGAAATACCAAATGTGTATATCCAAGTCTATATATATATAGCATACGACTTCTTGTCTCAAAGAGTATGAGATAGAGTAGATAGACTTTTGAGTGATAGATAAGTTCAAGTCTTCACATACCCTTTTGTCGAGAAGTTCCATCGGTTCCTTGAGTAGTTCTTCTACTTGTATGATGAATCGCCATGAAGTCCTTGAGCTCAAGTACACTTTCTATCCTAGTCCGAGACTTAGCTATAATAGACTAGAAATTAAGACTTATAATTTTGATTACTAACATTGACAAACATGTTTGAGATAGCAACGCATGCTAGTTCGACCGAACAATGCTCTAACACTCCATGTATTTCTATGTCGCATGAAGAATTAGTCCAAATCCCCGCCTAAAGACCGATATGATTAAGTTAGTCATTTTTCTCATTCTCCCTTCGTCACATATCTTTTCATGCAGTCTTTGTCTTTGCAATCACATTTTTAAATTGATTGAGTCATGCCATAACAGATCCACATAATTGTTTCTTTCTTCTATAAGTATAAGGCTCATCGTCATGACATAGTTATTACAGCACCTCACGTTTATCGACCATTCGAAAGAAATTCCTGTTATTCTACAAGTACTTCGTATTATTTTTTGATCATCAACAATAAATGGGCACTATGCTCCAATTTGTCATCATTTTGGTGTTTTCAAATCACTCATGTTATGGCAGCAGTTTAGAGGACCCGCTTTACAGCACTACTTATTATGATATTGATGACGAGACCTCGTCTGTTTATAATCATGCATATCCTACATACCTCGAGGCTGTTGGCGAACTAAATCGGGACGACTTCTTTCCTGCTAATGAACTTGCTGACGGTAATAGATTTTCCAGTTATGATGATGAACTTGCTCCAGATGATGAATTCAGCTCTGATGAAATTGGTAGTCCTTCATAATCCTTTTAGAGTGATTAATATAGACGATTTCGGTTTCGGAGCTAACCGTAATGGCCACAAAATAGATGCTAACGAGGTACATCGGCACAAGAAAGATGAATTATTATCTTCGAAAATAGGATCAACTAATTTACCCTTGAATTTTATTTTGCGAAGCTTATTATTTCACGTCTGGTTGAATATGCATGTATAAGCATTTGAAAAACATTGGAAGGAAGCTTGTTCATCCTCGACGGGAGCAGTTCTAATTTTGGTTCCTTCGAACAAGATATATCTTCTTAAACCAATCAAATTCTCGGGTCCTTGCAAGTCTCCGAATACAATGATGGTAATGCCTGTGATATTATTTACACAAAATTGGTTAAAAAGACCAAAATTAACAATTTCTGGGTGAAATGGACAGTTAGATTTTGATACTGTTTAAATGGACAAAAATGTAAAAATAGGCAGGTAACCAGTTTCATCGTGCCCATTTTCAAATATTTTTTCTTATTTTTAATTTACACAGGTTGTATCCAATTTCATCTTTGCTATTTTTTAAATTTAAGCTAGGATGAAACCTTTTTCATTCTTACTATTTTTTTTTGGCCATTTCACCCAAACTATTTTTTACTAGTCCATTTGAACCGTGATTTAAAAATATTTGGACAAACGACCCATTTTCCGTATTACTTATTGAGTTTAAGTCATAATACTCAGCAACACACAATAAAATGAAGAAATAATTGAACCATATAATTTTGAGATATACCGTGTCGCTAAATGTACTAGGAAATTTGGTATCTACTACTTTTGCCTCATCTTCTACGGTTGTACTAGTACTTTCTCGATAAATATTGGGTTATGAAAAACTTCCTTGCCCTCCTTGTGGGAGAAGGGACCATATATATATTATTATTAATAATCTCTATTAAAGAGAATATCCTCGGTCCGCTAAATATGGTAGAATATAATCTATTACACCCCCTTAGTCTTAGCGGGAGAGGAACAAACACTAAGACTAGTACGAAAACGAAGAAATAATTGTCTAGGAAGACCCTTCGTGAAAATATCAGCGTACTGATTTTCGGATGGAATGTGTAGCACCCGAATGTCCCCAATACGGACGCGTTCACGAACAAAATGAATGTCGATTTCCACATGTTTGGTGCGTTGATGTTGAACCGGATCACCCGACATGTAGACAACACTCACATTGTCACAATAAACGATAGTAGCCCGTCGTAGTGGTATATGTAGCTCAAGAAGTAAATTCCGGAGCCAAGTCGTCTCGGCCACGGCATTAGCCACACCCCGATATTCAGCTTCAGCACTGGAGCGGGAGACAGTCGCCTGACGTTTGGAAGACCAAGAAACAAGGTTGTCACCCAAAAAATGCAGAAACCAGAGGTAGATCGTCGTGAATCAGGACAACCCGCCCAATCAGCATCAGAGTATGCATGGATGCCAGAAATGGTGGATACAGATAAAAATAACCCATGTTCGATAGTGCCCTGGAGGTACCGAAGTATACGCCGAAGCGCCTGCATGTGAGGTTCTCTAGGGTCGTGCATGAATAAACATACCTGTTGAACCGCGTAAGATATGTCCGGTCGAGTAAAAGTAAGATACTGTAAAGCCCCAGCCAAACTTCGGTATAGAGTAGGATCCTTAAGAGCTGGTCCAGAGGTAGCGCTAAGCTTGGAGTTGGTGTCGACCGGAGTGGCCACTGGATTGCAGGCAGTCATGGATGCACGAGAAATGATGTCCTTCGTATAGAGTGACTGAGACAAAAACAACCCGGAGGATGACCGAGAAGCAGTGATTCCCAAAAAATGATGTAAGGAGCCAAGGTCAGTCATACAGAACTCTTGTTTCATCATGTCAATAAACGGGTGAGAAGAACATCAGTAGAGGCAGTGAGTATGATATCATCAACGTACAGTAATAAGTATGCCGTGTCCTGTCCTGACCGATAAATAAATAGATATGGATCACATACACTACCCTGAAAACCACATTGAGTGATGAAAGTCGCAAACCGCTGAAACCATGCCCGAGGTGCCTGTTTGAGACCATAAAGAGATCTACGAAGGCGGCAAACATAATCCGGGTGAGTAGGATCAACAAATCCCGGAGGTTGGTGCATATAAACCGTCTCAGTAAGATCCCCATGAAGAAAGGCATTCTTGACGTCCAATTGGTGAATGGGCCAAGATCTGGAGGTAGCAATGGTGAGAACTGTGCGGATAGTTGCGGGCTTAACAACCGGACTAAACGTCTCAAAGCAATCAACACCAACTTGTTGTGATTTACCGTTAGCGACAAGGCGGGCTTTGTGACGTTCCAAAGTGCCATTTGCATGAAACTTGTGACGGAATAGCCACATGGAGCGAATGATATGAGCACCAAGAGGTCTCGGCACTAGATCCCAAGTGTGAGTTTTCAACATTGCAATATATTCATCTATCATGGCTTTCTTCCAGTTTGGGTCCCTAAGAGCATATAGGTGAGATTTGGGGAGGGTGGAGATGTGGTTTCGGGTTTGAACGTGGAGATTGAGCTTGTTGGAGGGACGGAAAATCCCATGAGAGGCCCGAGTGGCAGGGCGAGAGGGAGCAGCAGGAGTGTTGCTCGGGGGGGAGGGAGGGGGGGGGGGGGGTTGCTGTCGGACAGGGAAGGTACTGCTGGGTTTGAGGGGGAGTTAAGGGATGGGATGAGTTGTTGGGCTTGCTGGGACGGAGCGGGTGAAGACGGCGGAACAGCAGAGTGAGAAGAGCTGGGCTGAGACGCAGAGTTAGGTGAGTTGGGCTGGGTAAGAGAGGGAGAAGAAATGGGCCTGGCAGAAGAGGGGGAAACGCTGGGCTGAGCAGGGGAATCAGAGTTGCTGGGTAATGTGTCCGTGTGTGGGAGAGCCGGACAGGTAGAGGGAGAACAGGAGATGGGTGGAGATGGGACAGCGCAAGAAGGTCGCCGTGGACGGCGGTGAGGTGGAGTGTAGAGGTGGTGAGACGACGGTTGGGTAGAAGGAGGAGATGGGTAAGCCAGTGGGAGTGGAAAATGAGGATAAATGGATTGGGTAGATGGTTCGAGGTTGTGAGAGCGATGGTCGGAAGAAGTGCGGAAGGGAAAAACGTTTTCATCAAACGTTACATGGAGAGACAAGATAATTTTGTTAGTGGCTAGGTCAAGGCAACGATAGCCACGATGATGAGGAGAGAAACCAAGGAAAACACATCTAGAGGACCGAGGGGAAAGCTTGTGAGGAGTGGTGGAGGACAAATTAGGATAACAAAGGCAACCAAACGTACGTAGGTGATCATACGTCGGTTGGCGTTGATAGAGAATTGACACCGGTGAGGCGAAGTGAAGCACGACAGAAGGGAGGATGTTATGGAGATAGACGGCCATATGGAGTGAATCGGCCCAATATTTGTATGGGATAGAGGCATGGGACATGAGAGTGCGGGTGATGTCGTTAACACGACGAATCATACGCTCCGCTTTCCCATTTTGAGATGAGGTGTGAGGACAGGAGAAACGAAAGACTAAACCAGAGTTCTTAGAAAAATCATGAAAAGAAGATTTATCAAATTCACGTCCCATATCAGATTGAAAACATTTGATATCTCGCTCAAATTGAGTGTTGACAAAGGACCGAAACTCCAAGAATTTGGAGTGGACCTGAGATTTGAGCTTCAAGGGATACACCCATAGATAATTAGTATAGTCATCCAACAAAATAAGATAATAGCGAAAACCAGTATCAATATGTATAGGACAAGTCCATAAATCACTATGAATAATATCAAATGGAGCAGAAGTGAAAGAATTTGAGTCAGAGAAAGGAAGACGAACATGTTTACTAACTTGACAAGAATGACAAAGTTTGGTAGACCGTTGTTTATTACATTGAATTAAAGAGTGGGAACGTAAATTATTTAAAATAGCTTGTCCAGGATGACCAAGACGGCTGTGCCAGACATCATGAGAGCAGACGGTAAGAGACAGTGGTGGAGACTGAGATGATTTTGAAGTGGGCACGGCAGAAGTTGTGAGAGGATAAAGTTCCCCAGAGCTATCACAGCGAAGAAGGATCGTCCTCGAATTCAAATCCTTCACAGGAAAACCATAAGGATCAAATTCAACAGACACATGATTATCAGTTGTGAACTTTCGAACGGAAATAAGATTTTTGATAATATCAGGAACTACGAGGGTATCGTTGAGGTGAAGAGGTCGGGACGAGAGGTTTATAGAGTGGGTGCCACTAGCCATAACTGGAATAGAGTTACCGTTGCCAACCAAGATAGATTTAACATTGCTAGTGTCGAAAACAGTATGTAACGTACCTTGGTCCGCGGTGATATGGGATGTCGCACCAGTGTTAATGTAGAACGTTTCATCTGGTGGCTGTAAGCTCAATGAACTGTAGGCTTCCGCAAAATCACTGGGCTGTAGTGTTTCAACTGAAGGCACAGCGTACGCATGGGCCTGTCCAAGAATTGAAGAGCGTCGCTGCTGGGCTTGACGAGGACGTCCAGCAGATGGGCCTCGAGGTGGTGCAGTGGGCTGCCAAAGTGGAGCAGTTGGGTACGGGCATGGAGGTTGAGCCCAGTATGTCATCCAGGATGCTGGGTTAGCTGGGTACACTGGGCCGCGTGGCGCACTGGGCTGGCGAGGTGCACTGGGCTGGCGAGAGTATCCTGGGGTTGGCAGAAGAGGACCGGAGTTTGCAGGGTTGACAGGTCTTTTTCCGTTGCTAGTTCGGTAATGGCGTTGAGAAGAATTGTTTCCAGTGGCTGCAAGGGCAGTGGAAGATATCATGGTGGTTTGTTGAGCACGTCGTATTTCTTCAGTGCGTAGTTGTGAACGAGCAGCATCATAGGTGGGCATAGACTGTTGTATGAAGGAAGCAACAGTGTTGTATTCCTCCGGTAGACCATTGACAAGTTGGATAACCAAACGTTTGTCATTCATGGGAAAATCGGTATCGGTCAGTCGATCCGCTAACGACTTGAGTTTGTCACAGTAATCATCGACACTAGCACAGTCAACAAACTTTAAATTGACAAATTTACTTTCAAGGGTTGCAGCACGATTACCTTTGTTATCTTGAAACAACTTTTGAAGATGATCCCAAAGTTCTTTGGCGGTTTTACCAGATTTTAGAACTGTGAGCATGAGATCCTTGGCCATGGTGGAGAACATACATTGGCGGCATAGGGCGTCGAGTTGTTTGAGGGTATTTGCATCAATCCCTGTTGGTGGTGTGGATCCGTTGATGAGAAAAAGGAGATCGTGAGCTTGTAGATGTAGTTTGAAGAGAAAAACCCAGGATGAGTATTCATCTTGTTTGATGTCAAGAAGAATAGGAATCAGGGTTTTGATGTTGGTTACGGCAAAGGCCGGATGCAGAGTTTTCTTATCACCTGTCATGGATTTTGTGTTGGAGGTTTAATAGAGAAGAAGAAGAAAAGAGAGGATCGAGATTAGGGATGATACCATATTGGGTTATGAAAAACTTCCTTGCCCTCCTTGTGGGTGAAGGGACCATATATATATTATTATTATTAATAATCTCTATTAAAGAGAATATCCTTGGTCCGCTAAATATGGTAGAATATAATCTATTAATAAAGTATCAAGAAGACGCAAAGTTTTTTTTCTTTTGATCCGTAATGAAGGCACAAAATTAATTACATGTCATTAATCTACGTATATGTAATTCTTTACAGGTTTATGGAACTATTGACGCTTCTGTTGATCGAGCCGACTATAGAAGAGACAGTAGACACTGGATACTTTTCCATAATGTTCAAAACTTGAAAATTGAAGGTGAGGGGACTTTTAATGGCAAAGGAGATATTTGGTGGAAAAGTTCGTGCAAAACTGACAAATCTCGCGGAAGTACTTATTCATGAATGACAGTGTAACGAAGATTGAATACGAGTATAATGTTACTGATTACTTTTGTTTGTCTTATGTGGATTTGCAGCCCTGCGTCACTGCACCACCGGTACGTAACTATATGTGTGTGTAGATGGTAATTACCCCAATTGATCGACATATTTATAGTGGCATCATATTACTGCTTAGCAGATGGGACGCCCTGTTGTAAGATGGGATGCCCTGTATATAAGTGTTAAGTAGCTACATAGCCTTGCTGACATAAGAAATTGATAGAGGTATGGCAGATCGCATGCGATGAGAGACTTGTCTCAAGCAAAGTGCAAATTTGAATAATAGAAATTAACATTTAGTCCCCAATAAGTTGGGCTTTAGACATTCTAGTCCTGCTCTCTCAAGCTTAGTATTAAGAAATCCAAATTTCTCAAATCTTAGACGAGTCGGTCAATTTACGAACGATTTAGTCCAAATTGAGTTTTTTTTATGACAAAAGTACCCATTAACAAAATCTGATATCTCTTCTTCATAAATCAAAACTCAAAAGAGCCTCCATTTACTTCTGTTGAAGACGAGACGACGTTATAAGATTGATAAAATTTCAGCTCGAGCTCAATTTATGATTAGGTTTAGATCATTTTACATGTCTCTACCTTTCCCTTCTTTCTCAACCCGGAAGAACCTCAAAAAGAAGATCTGAAAACAAACAGATGTGGTAAATTTTAATCTAAATCTCATTCAATTTCATTAAATTTACGTCAGTCGCAATTTATTTGTAAGATTTCTTCGGAAAATTGATTGCAATTTCTTTTGTGATGCTTTAGGTATTCGTGTTGTTTTTATTGGTTATCAGATTCTAATTTGATCAGTAGATTATGTATAAGTGGTTCGTTTTGTGTTTATTAAGCTCCAACTGTTTAAATAGCAAAAATTAAGAATAATGGGTACTGCTGCTTCAACTGTTTACTGCAGTCTTAAGAAAAGGCATCCAAAAATAGAAATGACTATAATCGACTACAATCTGGCGGTGCTTATACAACCGATGCTCATGTTAGGAACCAGTATCTGTGTAGGTCTAGGTGGGATCCTAGCGGATTGGATGGTCACAGCTTTTTAGTGGTAAGAAGTGTATTGGATTGCTTTTTTCTTATCTTCCAGTATGCTTTAATAATTATTATGAAGTCTTACTTTGATAATTATCAATAGGAGATATATTGTTAACATTGGATAATTACAATATACTGCATCCTTCTGTATAGTTAGTTGCTTTATGAGCAAAATAATGTGTAATCCTTTTTTGAAACTGAAAACAATGTGTAATCTGAAATTAACTATTTTACTGACGGCAGAAATCCTTCTCATTGGGCAAAGTTGTGTTTTATTTCTATTTCGGATGGAGAAAAATGTTGGCTTGTAAAAGAATATGGCGATTACTGGACTTGTCTCCACAAATCAGATGGAGTTGTTAAAGGATAAACTTTTTAATGGTGAAATGAAGAAGCTTGTAGATGAGGCCTTTTCTGTCTCATGGAAAGGAAAGGATAAATTTTTTTGTGAATGGAGTTTGGGATGGAGTAAGTGATGATTTATCATATTTGTGACAAATCTCAAACACAGTCGTAACAGTAACGGAATCCTACCACTGGTAAGTAATATTCTTTAATAGAGTTTCGGTTCAATTTTTTGTGAACTTGTTACTGTACTTCATATTTTAAGTCTTATGCTAACAATTTTTAGGAAGTGATTTTCTTTTCCTATTCAATTTTGGGTAAATTATTTGGAGAATTGTGTTTTGTTGATTGCTACTTATATCCTCCCGATGTGTGTTAGTGTGTGAGTTTTGAAACACTTTGTTATGTTTCATTATAGTGGACAACATAATATCAGCACCTTGATTTCATAATTATCTTTTTAATTTTTTCGTCTTCTTATCTATACCTAATAACAATTCTTCTTATTTTTTATTTCTTTTTTCAATTGTTAGTGTGCACTTAGTTATATACATGTTGATTCTTGATGTGTACATAATTGTACACGTTTATTCTTAATATGTACATAATTGTACACTTGTTGATTTTCATGATTATTGTTCCTTTTTCCTTGTTAGTTTCAATGATTATTCACTTTTAACCCATCTATCTTCTTTTACCACATGGTTGAGTTTCTGTAAATGGGAGTGCTCTAAATTTTCAGTATTAACTTAATAGTAAACTTGTTTTCTAGCAAAAGATGAATGTTTTTGAATTTTTTAGTGTTTGTATTTTTAATGGTGTAAGCAGGGTGCATGTGAGTCACTAACTAAATCATGTGGCTGATGTGGAAGCACCATAGATGATGAGCTATAGCGTGAACGGTGTGAGTAAATGATAGTAGGGAGGCTTAATTAAAGTGTACATAATTGTACACTTATTGATTCTTAACGTGTACATAATTCTACACCTTTGTCAAATATAATGTTGTTGTGTTCATTTATAGTCAAATTTCTAGAGTGTTCTCTAGAGTCGAATTTTCTCTGAAGCCAATCTGAGATTTAACCTCTGTCATGGAAGACCTGTATATATTTTTAGTTGATACATTCATAACTACATATTTTCCATTTTGACTAGTTTTGTATATACTTCTTTCGTTAGAAGTATGGCTAATGTTTGTTTTTCTTTTTTGGATGGCCATCCTCATGTATAACGGTTCAGGCCGAAACAAAAGGTGTCGTTACTGGTTGGAACTGTTGGATTAGAGATGCACTTTGGGGAGGTTAGAAAGAAGACCAAGATAGGATCAATCGATTCAATCAACAGCTTCATTTTGTTCTAGGCACAACTCCGATGTGGATAGGTTTATTTACTTCTATTGCTTGCTTTTCATTTTTGTGGTTGCATTTATGGATAGGATAATGTTATATGTGCAATTATAAAATACAAGTTTGATGTGTCCAAATATGTATGTTGAGTGAAGGTCTCACATAGAATCTGATTTTCAACTATTTTTATTTTGAATTATTAATGTGTACACATGTTGATTCTTAATGTGTATATGATTATACACATGTTGACTTTTATGTGCACATTTTTGTACACCTGTTAGTTAATATGTACATAATTGTACACCATCGTTATTGTGCATATAATTTCACACATGTTGACTTTTAATGTGCACATAGTTGTACACCTGTACTGAGCTCTAGTCTGTATCAATTTGGTTTGAAGCATGTGACAGATTCGTTAGGAAGGGAAACTATGATTCTTATTTCTAGTATGAATTTGTTTTAGCTAATTGTTTCACAATTTTGCTTGATTTATCTAGTAGCTTTGAGTGATATGCATGTAGTTATGAGATATATGTTCACCCAGGAATGTTAGAGACTTTTATGCTTGTCTTTTTCTTATCTCATATGTTAAAACTTTTGGTTTGGATGGGGATCAAATGATTGTTTAGGCATTAGATCATTAGTAAAATATATGTCTCAAGTTCTCAACCTTTTTCTTTCTCTCAATTGCAGGGGGAATGAAGGTCAAAGCTAACAAAGATGGGTTCTCGCCTCATGCTTCAATGCCTGCAACCTAAGATGTTGCAACATGGTGTTAGGTATTTGGTCTAATTGTATACTTGGTTCCCTTTTTGATGCCCACCTTAATGTTCGTCTCAGCTGATAATAGGAGCTTATGCATTAGGATACCTTAGCTGAAAAAATAGGCTTTATACATGTTTTGGAAGGGTGTATATATTGGTTCACTAGTGGAATTTCCAAGAAAAAGTAGGTTTGTATGTGGTACTGAATGATCTTTTTGATGCATGTTTTGCAGTGGTGCACCTTTGTATTTTCCATGAAAAAATAGGTTTGTGTGTGGTTATCAGTGATCAGTTTTGTGCAAGTTTGGTAGGGGTGTACACGTTGGTGCACCTGTGTATTTCCCATGAAAAAGTAGGTTTCTCATATTTTACAGTTGTGTGCATATTGGTGCTCCTATGTAATTCCCATGAAAAAATAAGTTTGTGTGTGATTGTGAATGATCGGCTTTATGCATGTTTTGAAAAGTATGGTTTTTCTGTGGAAATTGTATTGAAAATATAGTATGTTTCAATTTGACTTGCAACATGTATGATTTTCTAGGAAGTGAAACTTTGGTTCGTATTTGCTGATATCAAGTTTGTGCAGTTAGGCCCAATTGTGTCTCTTTAATTTAATAGCTGCGTAACTTTTTATTTTCATCTTTTTCTTTGCTTTGTTTCTTATGTGGTTGTTGGTGAAAAGTTATCACTTTTTTTTTCAAGTTGTGGTTTCTTATGTTTTATTGTTTTTTCCTAGATGCAGGTTAAATGCTAAACCGTTCTATGCAAATCCTTCCATTATTTAGCAAGAGATTGGTGTGGTTGATATTTTTGTCAGTCGGTGCAGACTCGAGTGGCTATCATGAATGTTGTATTTTTTGAATATTTGTTGATGTGTACATAGTTGTACACTGGTGTGAATTATTATTTTTTAAAAATTTGAAAATTATATAGTCATATGGGTACTCTTTTTGTAGACATCGAAAAGAGCCTTCCGAATATATAAAGTTTGTAAATTTTGGACGAGCGGTTTGAAAGATAAATTGTTTTTAAAATATTTATATATTATTTAAAATTGCTGACATCATCATGAGTTATTTTGGACTAAAATGTAAATGATAAGGTTATAAGTGTAATTTTCATATATTTGGACTAATTTGTACCTAGTTGACTCGAGCTGGACTAAATTATATTTTTGAACTGATTTTTGGACTAACCATATTTTTCCCATTTGAATATTTGCATTGACCTCTCGTGCAAAACTGGACCATGTATGTTTTATACGGACAACTATTGCATAATCACAAGATTCAAGGGTTACCTTGAGAAAACTATATATATATATATATATATATATATATATATATATATATATATATATATATCAAATTTGCGGTATAAATTGATGTCTATGAACCAGTTCAACAGTTGTAGAAGCAACGACCCAGTATTCCGCACTCTACACATGTATGTTATCATTAAAATATTGTATTTAATTTATTTATTATATATTGATACGATTTTATTTTTATAATTTCTTAGGCCTTAACCTTCTACCAATGCCAAAATTTGAAGGTAAAGAACTTAAGAATCAGAGATTCACAACAAATACATACATCTTTTGAGAAATGCTTGGATGTTGAAGCTATCAATCTTTTGATTTCTGCGCCAGGATTAAGTCCGAACACTGATGGAATTCATGTTGGTAACACCCGGAGAATACAAATACGGAACTGCATTATAAGAACAGGTAACATATTAAGTAGAAGCTAATTAGTCTTGGTTTAAACAGTACAAGTGTAGGTGGCACGGAGCACTTGTTTATGTTTGCAGCATTATCTGCGGCATGTTTAAGTTCTATCTACTGATGTCGGTCTGTACATCAGTAGAGCGCACAAACATATGTTCTTTGACACAATTAGCATTGTGACTTTAATTTGTTTATTCGTTGTTTTTTTTTTATGATTCCATTCTTGTTGGTAATTCCATTTTTGTTGTGTAGAAATTGACGTTTAATCCCATTTTTAATGGGCTTTGAACGCTCTAGTCCTGACACCCAAAGCCTAGTACTAAGAGGTCCTAATTTTCCAAATCTAGAACGAGTTGGTCCAAATGTTAACGATTCAGTCCAAATTGTATTTCTTCGCTGACTAAAATAACCCCACACACAGAAATCGTATCTTGATTTGTTCGCAAACCAGTTTTTCATTCCATTTCTCCATAACAGATCTCTGCAACAATAATGGGAGATTCATAACCTCTATATGAGAAGAATCAATTTTCATTTCATCTATTAGATTTCAGATTAGTATTTCAACTTTGATTACTCTTTATTCATTTATTTCTCATTCGATTTTGTATGTCATTCGATTTCTTAACGATTCTGGATGTTTGATTTGTGATTAGAAATGATAATGATCAAATATTTTCTCATATCTCCCTACTTATCGTCTTTAACGATCTGTTGAGAAAGAATCTTAGTTTGATTTTCTTATTCTAGATCTTATTTTTAGGGGTAGATGGCAGAAGAGGAGCAAAAATAAAGACCGTTTAGTAATGGAAGAAGCTGAAACTTTTGTAGCAGGATCTCAAGAGACGGAAAAGCTTATCAATGGAATTCTTGAAAAATTGAGCGACTGACTCACCAGGTAGTAGTAATCCTCTTTTTTCGCTTGTTTGTTAATATAATTATTCCCTAATTTTTTTTTTATTTAGATGTTTTTAAGTCATATTCGTTCAATTTCTTCTCCCTAGGTTGTATAGATGCTTGAAGCAGAAAAATATACTTTTCAATGATCTTGGTAGCGAATTTGAAGAAATTCAAAGATTTAAGAAAGATATTTTTTAGTGGTTTTGATTTTGAGATTTCTTTTCAAATATTAATTTTGCTATAGAGAATTTATAAGGAACAAATTGAGAAATGACATGATGAGATTAAGGAACGGGGTCACTGAACGGAATGCATGGAGAAGCAAATACTAGTATTCATATAACTTCTCTTTGTTCCAAAATATTCTTATTTGATCCTCTTGATAAGGTAGTAGTAGCAACATTTAATGATTGCATTCAATGAGGAAATTTAGCATTTGATTATCGATATAACATCCGGGTGAAATTTTATACCTCCTATTCTCCCATTTGCCATTGACTGGTATTTATTGTCACCCATTGATTCTATCTTGGATGGGGTCTGCAACTTTACTTTCCCATTTTATACCTCATGTTCATTTGCCATTAAATTACATGTTTTTTAATAGGTGTCATAGTGACACAGAACTTTGAAAAGTGATATAGAACAGTAAAAAAATTTAAAGAATGATAAAGATGATTATACGATAGTTTTAGTAGTGGAAGTGATAATGATCAACTTTACTTTCGTTTTGAATATACACTTTTGAAGTGGTGGGGTTTCTTTTTAGTTCGTTGCTGATTACTCACTATTTTTTGATAAATTTAGTCATGAGCACTAGAATATTAAAACATATTCTTAAACAATTTAGTCATGAACTGTTGTTTAAGAATGGTGTTGAGTGACATTGTATGCTCCTTTTCTCCCATTTAGAAGCAATTTTTTTTTTGCAAGTTTATAATTTGTATATGGTTATGTATGCTTGTTTCCTTGTTCCCTGTTTTTTCATTTTCTCAAATTATATAGCGGTTGAACTTCAGCAATCACCTTTTGTTATCGAGTTGTTAATGTGGACATAGTTATACACCTGTTCATTCTTGACGTTTATATAATTGTACACCTATCATTTCCAGAAACTTCAGTTATAAGGGTAACTAATGATTCTCTACATCGCCATAGGAAGGAGTTTGGGTATTATCTCCCATATAATCTGTGTAGTATTGGATGATCTTATATAGACTGATTTGATAGTATTCAACATGCGAACCTTTCATTTTTGGACATTAGAAACTGCTAGTTTGTCAAGTCGAGACAGTTCTACTTCTTTGTTTTCCACCAAGTGGGTTAACATAAAATTAAGAGCATGATCTGAACCACTTTCGTACTTCCTTTTATGTACTCTTTTTGCATTGTAGAACACTGTCTTTAAACACTTCTCGTACAAATTCTAATACCATACATGGAAATAAAAATGATTTCATGGCTCACTCTTTGTTAAGGTGGCCGGACCGTATTATATATACTCTACAAACAATTTTGTCACATCCTTGATCAATCAGGTAGTCGTGGTTAGTTTATCATCAAAGTTTAAGATAGTTCATTAGGTAGCATGCGAAATTGCAACCTCCAACCCAAGAAATGCATCTAATTTAGTTTTTTTTTTTTTTTTTTTTTTTTTTGTATGTGTACAGGATATGTGTTGACAACCTCCTACTCAAGAATGGACTGATAAAGTTTCGCATGAAAATGAATGATGGTGTCGCCACATCTTTACGGGTAAATACTTTTTTTCTTGTTTGTAACTTTGTATAACTATATGGATATGTTTAGTTTTAATCACCTAAAGTTACTAAATCTAGAACAGCTGCTCCAGCACCCACTAATCCCATACACATTAACCATCGAAGAGAAGTGGCACTGAAACGAGATGGTAGGGCCAGTAATTTTGATGTTTAGGGTAGATTGTTACTCCAAATTCTTAAACAAAAATATGTACTTCATTTTAAAGTTTTCCAAATTTGAAATCAGATGTTAAATTTGGTATCATAACCTAAATGGCGAGCTTACTTATCTTACATTATTCATTTCTATGATATCTTTTGATTTTTTTGAAAAATATTTATACCGACTTAATATTTTATAGTTGTATGAATGTTTATTATTAGTGTGTACATAATTGTACACATGTTGATTTTTAATGTACACACAACT
This sequence comes from Papaver somniferum, assembly GCF_003573695.1. NCBI lineage: Eukaryota > Viridiplantae > Streptophyta > Magnoliopsida > Ranunculales > Papaveraceae > Papaver > Papaver somniferum. The sequence goes on along the minus strand of NC_039363.1, from coordinate 27,201,546 downwards.
TTACACTCGTTGATCGTATCTGTGCACATAATTATACCCATGTTGATCGTATATGTGCACATAATTATAGGCCTATTGATCGTTAATGTGTACATAATTGTACACATGATGATTTTTAATGTACACATAGTTGTACACCTTCTCATTCTTAACGTGTACATAATTGTATGCACATGTTGATTTCAAATCGCTCTGCCTGACATTGAAGTCGGTTCATATCTCTTGGCCAGAGCTGGCGAGGTTTGTGCATAAGGTTTTGATCTTCTATATAATATCTCTTCTTAACTGGAATTTAATTTTGATGTTGTTCATCTGATCTTGATTACAGGAATGGGATAAGCTCATAGGATGATTTGCCTCACTGTTTAACTCAGAGGATGAGTCGAAGATGTTAAAGGATGTTGTGAGCACATTTGCCTTTGGAAGTGACCTCACCTTATGCTTACATCCCAATATGTTGAAACACGGTGAAAGGTATACTTGGTTCCCTTTCTGATTATTATCTTAATGTTGGTCTCAGCTGATAACATGATTGTGATAATTAGGTTTCCAGCATATCCTCAACACTACAATGTGTGGCTTGCTTGTTTGTCTTTTGTTATGCATATAATGGTTTTATATGTATTAAATTTAAGGACTCACAAACATCGAATGGCTTAGTTAAACGCATTTGGCATGTATTGCGTAATGTGTGTACATACTGGTGCACATATTGATGCACCAGTGTATTTTCCATGAAAAAGTAGGTTTGTTTGTTGTTATGAATTATCGATTTTATGCATGTTTTGTAAGGGTGTACATATTGGTGCACCTGTGTAATTTCCATAAAAAATAGGTTTGTGTGTGGTTATGAATGATCAAATTTATGCATGTTTTGCAGAGGTGTACATATTGGTTCACCTATGCGATTCCATGAAAAAATAGGTTTGTGTGCAGTTATGAATATCCATTTTATGCATGTTTTGTAGGGGTATACACACTGGTGCATCAATGTATGTTCCATGAAAAAGTAAATTTGTATGTGTTTATGAATGATCGTTTTTATGCATGTTTTGCAGTGGTATACTTATTGGTGCACCTGTATATTTTCCATAAAAAAATAGATTTGTATGTGGTTATGAATGATCTGTTTTGTGCATGTTTTGTAGGGGTGTACACATTGGTGCACCTTGTAATTCCCATGAAAAAATAGGTTTATGTGTGGTTTTCAAGGTCGACTTTATGCATGTTTTGAAGCGGTGTACCTATTGGTGCACCTGTGTAATTCCCATGAAAAAGTAAGTTTGTGTATGGTTATGAAAGATCGTTTTTCTACATATTTTACGAGGGTGTACATATTGGTGCACCAGTGGAATTCCCATGAAAAATAGGTTTGTGTGTGGTTATGAATAATCATTGGTGCAGCAGTGTATTTTCAATGAAAAAATGGGTTTGTTAATGGTTATGAAGGATCGATTTTAGGCATGTTTCGCAGGGGTGAACATGTTGGTGTACGAATGCAATTCTCATGAAAAAGTAGGTTTTTTTGGTTATAAAATGTAATTCTCATTTTTTGTAGGTGTGTACAAAGTAGTGCATGTGAAAAATGACTCCATAAGCTTATGTAAATGTAGTGCATGTTTACTTTTCTGTGCACACTAGATAGGATAAAGAAAATTAATTTTAAAAAAATGAAAATTATAGTCATATGGGTAGTTTTTTTGCAGGTCTCAGAAAGAGCGTTAGTGGTACTTAGGTGGACGATTCAAGTTGTGTGTGGTGAACAAACTGGTGCACCTTATCTTGTCTTGTCTTTGGATTTTCTGGATTTTTGTAAATGTGTACATGTTTGTACACTAGTGTAAACTAAGATTTAAAAAAAATTGAGAATTATATAGGCATATGGGTACTCTTTTTGTAGCTCTCGGAAAGAGCTTACCAAATATATAAAGTTTGTGAATTTTGGACAAACGGTTCAAAAGATAAATCGTTTTTAAATTATGTTTATATTATTTAAAATTGTTGAAATCACCATGAGTCTCTTTGGACTAAATTATAAATATTTGGACTAAATTGTAAATCAAAAAGGCTATATGTGTATTTTCCATATTTTAAATAACTTTTGGACTAAATTGTACCTAGTTAACTCGGGATGGACTAATCCATACTTTTTGATGTGGTTTTGGACTAAACCGTTTTTTTCCCTTTTGTTGTTTGTTGGTGAAGGTGATGATTGCATATCGATAGTAAGTGGGTCTGAAAATGTTCATGCCACGGGCATAACATGTGTGTTGGAGTATGTGGCGCGATGTAAACCATATATGTATAGCTAGGATAGTCCCATATGGAATAAGAGGAAGTACATGTGGTGCCTAATAAGCTTGGGTATCTCCTTACATAGCACCGAGGCCTTTTAGATTAAAATCCCACACCTGCTGCAATAGGTGGTCAAGTGGGGACAATATCGGTGCTATGTGGTCGGGCCCAGAAGTAGGGTCCGGCGGTCCGTGAAGATCTTGACAACTGGTATCAGATCTCGAGTTAGAGCTTTAGGGTTTATCGTAGTACAATTGGAGTGGGAGTTATGGGTGATAATAACTAAAGTACGGTAGCTAGAGTTAAAGTTTTTAATGGGAAAAATTTGCATTTTGGAAGTCTTAGAAGGAAGACTACCTATATGAGAAAGACCTTGATGATCCATTGGGTGGAGTTGCGAAAAAGGGAGCACGCAAAGACGATGAATGGACAACTCTTAATCGCAAGTGTGTAGCCGTGATCCGTAGATGTCTAACGGACGAAGTCTACAATAACGTACAAGAGGAAACTAGTACGAAGGATCTTATGGATAAAATTGAAAAGTTGTATCAAAAGTCATCAGTCTCGGGGAAGATTATGTTGTGTGAACAATTATTTAATCTGAAGATGCTAGAAGGCGAAGCGATTTCAGCACATCTTGGGAAGTTTAAATCGATTATTTCTCAGCTTTCAAAAGTTAGTATTACTTTTGATGATGAAGTTCAAGCTTTACAGTTGTTGTCGTCATTACCAAAGAGTTGGGAGACTGCAAGGACAACCATTAGCAATTCCGCAGGGAGCGAGAAGTTGAAACTTGATGATGTGCAACAAAGGTTAATTGCTGAAGATGAGAGAAGAATAGAACAAGGTTACGGTTCTAGTACTTCAAGCTCGGCCTTAAGTTTGCAGGAAGAAGATAGAGGCAAAAGTTCAAATAGGAGAAATAACAACAAATCCAGATGGAAGTCTAGAGGAAAGTCTAGGGGGAGATCTCAATCCCGGACTAGAGGTGTTGTTGAGTGTTGGGCGTGTAAGAAAATAGGACAATTCAAGCGCGATGTCCGGAAAACAAAGGTGCTAATAATGGTGGAAACAAAGGTAATCAAGAAGAGGTCAACATAGTTGCAGCTGCGGAACCGATGAAGGTCCTTGTTGATAACAAGAAGATGATTACAGAAGGTTTTCTACTACTCTCTGAGGACAAACAAGATGAGTCTTGGATTATAGACTCGGGAGCTTCTTTCCATGCAACGGGTGATAAGAGTATTATGATCTCTTATAAAGAAGGATACTATGACCAAGTATTCTTAGGTGACGGTGAAGCATGCGAAATCATTGGTTTGGGTGATGTGATCTTGAAACTCAACGGTTCGACATGGAAATTGAAGGATGTACGACACGTTCCAAATTTGAAGAAGAACTTGGTGTCTGTGGGACAAGTTTGTGATGATGACTGTGAAGTTGTGCTTACGAAACACAATTGGAAAGTGAAGAAAGGAGCTATGGTATTAGCTCATGGAGTTATAGTCGGTACTCTATACCGGAATTCAGATGGAACTACTTTGAAGACACTAACTTATGGCATAGAAGATTAGGACACATGAGTGAGAAGAACATGAAAATTCTATGTTCGGGAGGATATCTACCTAAGGTGAAGTCTGTTGATATGAGTTTTTGTGAAGACTGTGTTCTTGGAAAGAAAAAATGAGTTAGCTTCAACAGAGGAGGAAGAGACTTGATAAGCGCGAAACTTGATTTTGTTCATACTAATTTATGGGGGCCAATTAATGTTGCATCTCACAACGGGTTCCAATATTATGTCACCTTTATTGGTAATCACTCAAGAAAAGTGTGGCTTTACTTCATGAAGAATAAGTTCGAGGTATATGAAGTGTTTAAGAAGTGGAAAACTTTGATTGAAACAGAAACTGGTTTGAAGCTGAAGGGTCTAAGGTCAGACAACGGTGGTGAGTATGACAAAACAGAATTTTTACAGTTATGTGCTACAAATGGAATTCGTTTGGAGAGCACAGTTCCAAGGACTCCACAGGAGAATGGAGTAGCAGAACGTATGAATTGTACGTTGAATGCACGTGTTAGGTGAATGAGGTTGCAGTCTGGTTTGACCGAGACCTTCTGGGCACATGCAACAGAGACGACTGCTTATCTAATCAATAGGAAACCTAGTAGTCCATTAGATATGAAGATACCATAGGAGGTTTGGACCGGAAAAAAGGTAAATCTTTCATATTTGAAAGTTTTTTGTTGTGTTGGTTATGTTCATCTTAGAGGTCTAAGATAGGTTCTCAAGCAAAGAAGTATATATTTCTTGGTTACGGAAATGACGATTTTGGGTATAAACTTTGGGACTAAGAGGGTTACAAGGTTATTAGAAGTAGAGACGTCACTTTTAATGAGAATGAGCTATACAAGGACAAAAATAAAATACAAGTTGAAGATGTCGGATCAAGCAACGTCGATAAGGAGTTGTATATCGATATTGATGATGTTTCTGGAAAAAGTGTGGTACAAGAAGAGCACGATGTTGCTAATGGAGGAGAAGTACAAGAAGGGACTTCTGCTGCAGTGGGAGTTACTCCTACAGTTCCACAAGAAGTACGAAGATCTTCAAGAACTCTGAAACCGAACCCAAGGTATGCTCTGAACTACCTATTACTTACGGACGGAGGTGAACTTGAAGATATTAAAGAAGCACTAGCGGCAGATGATTCAGAAAAGTGGAAACTTGCTATGGGAGATGAGATGAATTCACTTGAAGAGAATGGCACTTGGGTGTAAGTAAAATTACCAAGAGATAAGAAGGCATTGCATAACTAGTGGATTTATCGGATGAAGTCTGAAGCAAATGGAGATATTCGCTACAAAGCGAGGTTGGTTGTGAAAGGTTTCCAGCAAAAACCTGGTGTTGATTACAACGAAATATTTTCTCCAGTTGTGAAGATGACTACTATTCGAGTAGTGTTAAGTCTAGTGGCTTCTGAAGATATCTACCTTGAACACTTGGATGTAAAGACATCTTTTCTTCACGGTGACCTAGATGAAGAAATTTACATGAAGCAGCCAGAAGGATTCATAGTAAAAGGCAAGGAAGAGATGGTGTGCAAGCTAAAGAAGAGTTTGTATGGTTTGAACAAGCCCCGAGACAGTGGTACAAGAAGTTTGATAACTTCATGCATAGAGGTGGTTACTCACGGTGTAATGCAGATCATTGTTGTTACTTCAAAATATGTGGTTCTGACTACATCATATTATTACTGTATGTGGATGATATGTTGGTTGCCGGAACATCTCTACAAGAAGTTGGGAATTTGAGAAACAATTAGAAAGTGAGTTTGATATAAAAGATCTTGGTGAAGCAAAGCATATTCTTGGTATGAGGATCATAAGAGACAGAGCTAAGGGTGTACTTATGCTTAGTCAGGCTGAATATATTGAACGAGTATTGAGAAGGTTCAATATGGAGAATGTTAAACCAGTTAGTTCTCCACTTGGAAGTCAAATTCGTCTTTCACGTATGCAGTGTGCGAAGACAGATGAAGAAAAGGAGTACATGGCTAACGTACCATATTCTTCGGATATTGGGAGTCTAATGTATGTTATGGTGTGCACGAGACTGGATATTGCACATGCAGTGGGAGTAGTGAGTAGATATGCAAGCAACCCAGGAAAACAACATTGAAAGCTGTGAAGTGGATTCTCAGGTATTCGAGAGGTAACACAAACGTACCATTGTGTTATGAAAAAGGTGGTTCTATCTTGAGGGTTTATGTGGATGCAGACTTCGCAGGTGATGTAGATAAAAGGCGAAGTACGACCGGTTATGTTTATACTATGGGGTCAGCTGCAGGGAGTTAGAACTCACGGTTACAGAAGTTGGTGAAATTTTCTACTACGGAAGCTGAGTACGTAGCGGTGACGGAAGCGAGCAAGGAGATGATTTGGTTACAAGGATTATTAGCTGAGTTGGGCAAGGAACAAGAAGATATTGTTCTGTTTAGAGACAGTCAAAGCGCTATACATTTAGCCAAGAACTCAGCCTATCATGCTAGGACAAAGCATATAGATATTCGTTATCATTTCATTCTGGATCTCTTAGAAGAATGAGAGTTAAAGCTCGAGAAGATTCTTGGTTCGAAGAATCCGGCAGATATGTTTACCAAGGGAGTTACATCAGACAAGCTAAAGTTCTGCAAGGCTTTAGTTGGTCTCTCAGAATGAGGATCTGGGAAGGGAGCCGCACTGACATGAAAATGTTTTAGCACCGTCAAATCCAAAGTTGAAGAAAAGAAGAATTGAAGACAATAAATGAGTTTTCAAAGTGGGAGATTGTTAGTTAATTGAAGACTAATTAATTATTTCAAGATCCGTTATTCCGGTGGATCTTGAAATTAATTATTGAAGACTACCTTGGTTTACTTATTATTCATCATAATATCTCAAGATCCGTTATTTCGCGGTTGTCAGTGATTTCCTAAGAAAATCCTAACAACTGGTATCAGAGTCTATGGTTGGGGCTACTGTCCGAACGGAGAAGTGGTTGTGGATGTCACCCGGTACGGCGCAGGTGGAGTCAAACTCAAGGTGGAGCAGGCAAGGCCCAAGGTAGATCTGGCGCTCAAGGTGGAGTTAATGCCACATCTCATTAACTCAGGTGGAGAAAGGTTCCATGGTGGGCAAGGTTGTGCTCAAGGTGGAGTTAGTGCTAGCCTTCCCATTAACTCAAGGTGGAGTAGGGTTCCATGGCGCGTAGTGACAATAATCATGTTCGATGGGTAGCATATACGGACAATGATCATATGGTGGAGTATGATTGGATTGGTGAGGTGGTTTAATCTCGCCAAGGTGGAGATTGTTGGATTATGTGGCGCGATGTAAACCACATATGTATAGATAGGATAGTCCCATATGGAATAAGAGGAAGTACATGTGGTGCCTAATAAGCTTGGACATCTTCTTACATAGCACCGAGACCTTTTAGATTAAAACCCCACACCTGCTGCAATAGATGGTCAAGTGGAGACAATATCGGTGCTATGTGGTCGGGCCCAGAAATAGGATACGGCCGTCCGTGAAGATCCAAACAATGTGGACCAGGACATTGGAATCAGGTTCTACATATATACCCAAATTCTATCCTCCTAATTAGTTCCTTGACATTTTGCATGTTCTAATTCCTATATTTCCGTTTTTTTCTTCTTTTGTTTATTACGTTAGTATTGAAAGCTTAGGAGCTGGCAAATCAGAGGCTCATGTTTCAAATATATTGGTCGATACAGCAAGACTCACAGGAACCACTAACGGAGTCAGGATCAAGACATGGCAGGTAACTCATGTCTGAAAAATTCTATTTAATGTTTAGATAGATGTGTGTCCTTTTGCAACTATGTACACCGGTGGAGCTAGAAACTTGACCGAGCACAGCAAATACAGGGCGATGGGATCTTTTATCTAGATTGTGCCAATAGTTTTGCAATTTTTATTTCATTCTTTCATATTTAATTTGTTTTGCAGGGAGGAAAAGGCGAGTCCACCTATGTGCACCCTACTTAATCAGGGTGCACATTCCTCCTCTTATTATTATTGGATAATAACTAACCCTAGTATATACACAGGAATCAGTTGTACACAGGACTGAATTGGGGGCCATGGAAACTAATTAGGGACCATGACACATTGTATACCCACACCCAAAAATATATGGGGCTTCTAAAAATGAGGGTGAAATACCTATTTTATCCTTCTCTAATAACTAAACCTAAAATTCTAATACTAATCGAGTGAGGCCCCCATTCTCTTTTCAAAACAAAACTCTTCTTCTTATCCTCCCCTCCCCTCTCTCTTCACCCCCATCTTCTCCATTAACGACTCAGAGGAGATTTTTTTTTTCAACCGATTCTTCGCGTAATTGTCGATTAATTTTAATCGTCGATTAACGATTAACTTCTTGTACAAACATGGCTCGTACAAAGCAGACCGCTAGAAAGGCAAATCAAATACCTAATCTGGTAGATGCAGTTAATGCAGCGAAGGAGCATCAGAGACTGAGCAAAAAATCAAATCAGTCGGTGAAGGAAATGGCTCCAATCAGAAGGTATGTTCACTAAAATCCCCAACTGTAACTTGGGTTTGTGTTTAATTTGATGTTCTAATAAAAAATTAGGGTTTAAATCGGGAAAATAAGATTCTCATAAGTTGAGTCGTTAATCACTAGGTTTTATTTCTTAACGATTTAGCGAATGCATGTAAATTTCATCAAAAATCGTTAAGCATTAGGGTGGCGGAGAAAACAATCCTTGCTGTAAATTTTTTTAGAGGTTAGAATCGTTAACAAATATTCTTTTTTCTTAACGATTTTTGATCTGCATGTTAAGTTAATAAAAAATCGTTAACCATGACTAATATGTGAAAACGACTCTAGTTAGGTTGTGTGCTAGTTTCTATAGACGACCCTTTTTATTCATCACCGACTCTATGATATGCCTAACCACATCTCTGTCCCAAATAATGAAAGGGTCGTTTATTTTAAAAAAAAAAATCTGACGACCCTATGGTATGCCTAAACAGATCTCTGTCCCAAATAATGAAAGGGTCGTTTATTTTAAAAAAAAAATCTGACGGCCCTTTGATATTTCTTGTTTTGTTGTCTTTGACCTATAGTAGCAAGAATAAAAAAGATAAGCTTGCACTGGTAACTCCTCCATCCAGACCTCCCCGCAACACAAAATACCTAAATGCCGGTCTATTACGGGGAAAAACACCGAGTGAGGTAGCCTTACTTATCCGCGAACCCAGAGACCCATGTGATGATTCGTATGAATTGTCCTCTTCATCCTCTCCTGTTATATCTGTAACTGGAAGCATAGAAGAAGAAGTCGCAGAACACGACGAAATTGCTTTAGGAGGTGAATATGTTGCTTATGATGATGATGATGATGATGGTAATGATGGTAATGGTGGTGATGGTGGGGATGGTGGTAATCATGGAAATGAGGAGGAGGAGATTTAGGAGGAGGAGGAGGATGAAGGTAATGATGATGATGAGGATGGAAATGGTGGTGCTAGTGGTGATGAATAGGGGGATGAGGATGATGGTAATGATGAAAATGGTAAGGAAAGAAATGATGGTAGTAGTGGTGTTAATGAGGAGGAGGAGATTCATGAGGACGAGGAGGATGCGGCGCAAACATAGTCATAGTCACAGCCGAAGAAGAAAGTTCCAAATGCACCGAGTGCGCGACACATTCCACACACGCGTTTGAAGCTTACTCGTCTACCCGGTGGGAAAGTTAGAGGTGAACCTAAAGATGGCGGCAAAGTTCTATTTGGATATGATAGCTCGTGGGCCCGTACCATCAATGAGACAATTGTAACGATCTCAACTTTGCTTTTCATATGATTTGTTGATATTTAATTTCTTATGTTTTAATTCTATTTGTTTGTTTTTCGTAGGATCATAAGAATGCCACGCGTCTTTTTACACACCAATCTTCTTATGAAAAAATGAAAAAATGGCCCCTAGAAGGTGAATGTGCAAGAGTGCGAGACATTGTTGAAAACTCAGGTTTGTATGCTGCCGTTCAAAATTCCGTGATTGCATATGACAAGGCCGCAGTATCATGTTTTACTGAGAGGTTTTACGGCGAAGTCGATGCTTTCCAATTCCCTTTTGGCGAGATGGCGTTGATACCCGAAGACGCGGAACAGATTCTAGGATTGCAGGTTGAGGGGAAATCCACGGGTGACAAGTTCAAGAAAATCCTAGATCGCAAAAAAATATATGAATTGACGGAGAAGTTGTTTGGATGGGATGAAAAGACGACGTACGGCCTTTTTGTGAAGGGAAAGAAGTACCCAAAGAAAGAGTTTAAACTTAAGGAAATTAGGAAGATGTATGCGGGGTCGTTGAGAAAGACGGAGACAATGAACTACTCTCTCTGAGAAGGAAGTTCGTGCGACGGAAGTCGCACACTTGTTGTATGTCCTTGCTTCGGTTATATTTCCCGATAGCAAAGGAAACAGAGTCAGAGTCAACCTTCTTCAACTTTTGGATCCCTTGGAGGAGGTGAGTAAGTATTCATGGGGGACTGCCATAGTAGCACATTTGAACGCTCAGCTGTCAAAGGCTTCCCGGGAACGAACTTCTCAAATGAACGGGAATTTGTCTTTACTTCAGGTAATTTGAGTTATAAAATTTGTTCGTTGTTTGTAATATTTTTTGTTATATATTTTTAGATTTAACTTTCTTTTATTGTTTTAATGCTGTTTCAGGTGTGGATTTACGAGCATTTCCCCTCATTGATCAAAGACGATGGAGACATCCAATTGGAGCCAACATGGAACAACACTAAACCAAGAGGAACGCGATACAAGTACAGTGGAAGTCAGGATAAGGAGGAAACTCAAAAGTTGAAGTTGTTAGCCATGCGCCAAAAATTGGACAACATGACAGGAAAAGAGGTAAACTTTGATCCCTATAAGGAAGATAGAGTAGGAGGACTCCAAGATCTTGCATATTACCATGGCCCTCTGTTTTACCTTTATGGATACTCAATGAACAATCCGAATAGGGTAATGCGTCAGCTTGGGTATATTCAAGATTCACCTGATGAGGATTATGTACCACCGTTCAAATATAAGTTAAAGAAATGCAAGGTGGACAGAAAGGCGTTAGCTGTTGTTTACGAACCTGAGCCTAAGACTGATCATTGGAATAATAGGAATTTGGCTACTAGTAGGGTAGACATCTCTTGGTGGGAGCATGTTAATGAATTTCAAGAGGTAAGCGATGATTACATGCCATGGTATGAAGGCTTCTCCCATGGTCGGGTGATAAGGATTGATCAGACTACGGGTAGGAGGAGCAACAAAGCATCTTCCTCTGCTTCTACGGCCGACACTAGAGATGACTCTTCCATTCTTAAGCTTGTGGTAAGTACTTATTTTTCGAATTGTGTTAATCATTTACATACAATTTTAATTATGTTAATCTTAATCGGTATTTAAATGCAAACAGAGGGAACGTGTGAAGATTTTTATGAAGTCATTTTGTTGCAAAGCGGACAAAGGAGAATTGATAGAACCTGAGAAAATTCGTATGTACACTGAGTACTTCCAACACATTGAAAATCCACAAGCAAAGAAAATGTTTACTAATCTAGCAAAACAATGTAAGAAGACAAGGAGAACAGCTAGCCAACTAAGACAAGAACGTGCAGAAAAGGGTGAAGGAAAGGAAGATGGTGATGATCAAGTTAGTGGAGAAGAAGCTGGTTCTCCAAGGGGCAGTCCTGTACAGGGTCCTTCAACGAAAAGCCGCACATCATCAAGTCAGGGAAGCCAGAGAGGTCAAGGCCGAGGTCGAGGTGGTATTCGTGGGTGAGGAGAAATTATGTATAGAACTTTAAAGTGTATGGTTTGACATCTAGAACTTATATCTTTTAGTATTGTCTACTTTAACTTATGTCTTTCTTAGATACAATTATTTTCTGTAGTTCGTACTATCGGTATCTTGTGTTAATTATGTTTACAACTACGTTTAGAAGTTGTTGTGCTTATATGAATGTTAAAATGATGTGAAAATCCGAAAAATATGCCAACATTTTTTTTGAGTCGGCAGAAAATGTTTTGCAGATGAACGAATCTAAATTTGAGTGTTAGAGTCGTCACCAAAAGTTTTGTAGATCAATGATTCAAAACCTATGGTAATGAAGTGATTGCTAGAGTCGTCAAGACAATTTTTGTAGACCAACGACTCAGGGTAGGCCAAACCACCAACTCTGTTTGATTTTATTTAAAAGTCGTTGACATTTATATAAAAAGTGAACGACTCTGCATTGACGACCCATCTGTTAAATTTGACGACTCTTCGATGAATTTCAACCACAACGGAGGATTAGTATGGGTAATCTAGAATCTGACACATCAAGTGTTCATCGATAAACATCCTCGCACGTTGGTACAATGTGGTATATTCTTTGTGGTGAATGAACTTTGTTTCCCCATTACGAATCCTCCATAGCCCATTGAAATGTTCCAGCTGAAATTAAGTGAATTCTTAAATGTTAGTATGCGAAGTTTTAACGATGCCATAAGTATAAATATTATCGGGTTACTCACTTTTTCTCTAAGAGGAGCTTGTGGATGATGTTGGTACACCATATTTCTAACTTTAACATACTCTCGCATTGCACTTTTTATGTAGTTGAATCGAAATGCTAAGTCTCGCCATTGCGGTTATTCGGATTCCCGGTACGCCCGTAAAAGAAATCTTTAACTCTCTTCCAAAATATTGAATAGATTTCATTCGGACGTTCACAGAACGTATTAGAAAACGATTTCACAAGGCACAAATCTTGATAAGGTTCTCATTCCGCCACTGCTATTGAAAGTTTATGTACTTTGGTAGAAAATGGATGGTTTTTGGCAATTTTTTCATGAGAAGAGGGTGGTATTATATAGAAGAAAATTCCAATGGTCGGAATTTTTGAAATCCTCACTCGGGGTAGTTAGGATATAAATTAAATAAATGACGACTTTATAGGAATAGTAGCATGGGAAAATCCGTACACTGGGGTCGTTAGGATATAAATTAAATTAATGACGACTTCATAGGAATAGTAGCATGGGAAAATCCGTACACTTGGGGTCGTTAGGATATAAATTAACAATGTTTTACTCGTCATTGTACTACCTATATAAAGGCTAACGACACTTACTAGAAACTTGGAAATAGTAGCATAGGACTAAATTTTTATGTTGCATTACAGTTGATCTACATTACATGTTATTCATTTTCTTTGTGCGAGAGGAAACTACCATTGCGGCTTCGATGTGATAAAACTGCTATCCTCTCCATTTGGTATATGCAGCTTGGGCCGCACGTCTATCCCATTTGTACCTATTGATAAACTCGTTGTACTTGGTGCATAATCTTATAACGTGAATCGCCCTATCACGAATGCGGGACGGTAGATAATCATAGCGTAGTTTCTTGTGGTAATTTACGAAAGGACTCCAACCAACTTGAGTCCAAAATATACTCTCATCTTGATGTTCTTCGGGAAGATCTTTCACGATGTAATAGTTTTTAACCCATTCGGTCTCTTCCTCGACTTGCTTGAATACTTCCCGGAGATGCGCTTGTTCTTTTCCTCATTTTTCAGCCTCGCGCATCTCTTTTTCTTCTTTCGTAGGATATGGCGTAAAAGTGTATGGTTTTTTAATAGGTCGCATGTTTCTTTTGCGTATCTGTTCTTCCATTGCCAATATTGATTTGGTTGGTCGCTTGCATCTTCTAAGTATGCTTTCAATTGAATTGGTAGTTGATGACGAACTTGCCGTTGAAAAAATGATATCCTTTGATTATTTTAAGTTCTATTAAACAGTTAATGGTTGAATCTTTATATAGAAAATAGCCCAGCGGCTATTTTTTTTGGGAAATAGTATCTCCAGAAAGAGCCGTTGAAGGTATATTTATGGAATCGTTAGGGTTGAGTTTTAGCAAACTAACGACCCTGTTTCAAATAAATCTCCGGCATACCAACATCCAGGAGTCGTTAGTTTATTGATCATCAGTTAACGACTTCGACAATCTATGATAAGAGTCGTTCATTTTTTAATGGGCCCGATAACGACCCATAATTATCAAAACATCCAGGAGACCCTCGTTTATGGTCTGACGGAGTCGTTAGTTTATTGATAATCAGTTAACGACTTCGGCAATCTATGATAAGAGTCGTTCATTTTTTAATGGGCTCGATAACGATCGTTAATTTCCAAAACATGTAGGAGACCATCACATTTGGACTACAGGGGTCGTTTATATATATGAATACTTACCTAACGACTCAAGTTGATAAGGCGAGAGTCGTTATCCTAAATTTCTTAAATGTAAACGACCATAGTATTAGTGATAATATAAACATCCAAAAAGTATGCTTCACAATAGTAATCTCCAAAAACAAAACAACTCCTTCCACATTTAGTCGCACATGTCAACGTGTTCAGGCATTGTACTTGGTGTTCCTTCCAAAGAATTCCACATGTTCATTCCATACTCGTACTGGTGTGTCCATTCCTTGGTGTAGTCTCCCCAATAACCATAGGCCACCCGTGGTAGAGGACATTCTTCGGAAATCTTCAAACCTATGTAATGGTTATCGTTGACATGTGCCGTTACAATTCTTCTTTTCTTTATCGCCGCCTCGCACCTAGTTCTTGAGGGTACGTATATACAAGATCCACCCGAAAATCCTTTGCTGAATACAATCACAACACAAGTGAATGTGTCCGCTAAAAGTTGACCGCCAAAATGCATTTTCATCCAAAACTTATAACCGGACGTCTTCGACCCCTTCCGCCATTTCACGTTAGATACCAACTCTTTGAACTTCAATTCTTTTTTTTTCTTGAATCCCCTTGCATGATCATGGTTAAATATAGTTGCTTTTCCTCCACAAGTTTAGTCGTCATTCTCGTTCTTGCATATTCGATTTGGGTGAGGTTGAGTTCGTCGGCTTGCTCGAAATGCCCTAATTGTTCGGTTGCCACATGGTAACCAAAATTCACATCCCCATCAACGTCGTCGGTGGATATAAGGTGATCTAAGATGACATAAGGAAGTTGGTTGGTATACTCTTTGTACAAAGTGTAAGCAACACGATGTGGTCTTCCTTGCGAATCCCTAGGTGTCTTAGGATTACCCTTTATTCCTCTTATCGTCACCATACCACTAGTTTGGATTTGCTGGGTACCGACCGCATGCTCAAAAATATCCATATCTTCATTTTCTTGCATTTTTGACCGACCTCGTTTCTTAGGAATTAAAGACTTTTCGTGCTCCTCATGTTCCGCCTGGACATGCTCATGACGTGATAGGTCTCTATCGCAACCCTTGTCATTGTTAACAGTTTCTCTAAATGATATTTTAATTATTGGTCTTCCGGGTGATTTTTGTTTGATTGTCTCTTCTTCAAACCCCAAGCTCTTACGGGCGGCCGACCACGAGTTAGCAACCAAAATGCGTCTTCCTGCACAATTCATTTTTTGGTATTTTTCGTTAATGTACTTGCCAATCTCCAAGTCTCCGAATTCTTCATCGGTTAAACCCGTGGGATTTGGGATGAATGAAAGTAGCTGCCAGAATGGATCGATATCTTCAAGAGGAATGGAACCTTTGTACCCATAGAGTTTATGTTTACAAGGGAGGCCGAGCCAAATATCGGTTATACAATTACACTTCGTATACCTTTCCCGCCTCCGCTTTAGCACTAATATATCTATAAACGCATCCATCATATAGTTAATTTCCCACCATGATACTTGGTGTGCTACCAACCGTAACAAAGCTTTGTCCCTTACGTGTTGCATCAAAAACCGGTCTTTACTCAACTCCATCTGAGTGACTATTTTTCTTAGGTCATCCTCTGCGTGCTCGTGAAGCCCCACCGCTGTTTTGATCCAAATTTTTTTTCACACGCCCGTGAGACTGCTCTGCAAGACTTGTAGACTCATTTTTGAAGTGCTTGTATCTATTGGTCCATGCATAAACAAACTTCTCCTTCCAAGGATTCAACCATGTATTCAGGCAATACTCAACAACCGTCTTATGATCCATGCTCCAAACATCAATAAACTTCTGCAAGTTGGCATAATACTTAACCTCTGTTTTCGAATGAGCCAATAGTCCCAATCTTGGCAAAAAACTTTCCATACATCCCCCTCTTCATCGTATTTTTCCTTTTCTTTTTTTTCTCTTCCGCTCGCTCTTTTTTGGAAAGTTTACTTAAACGCTCATCTTCTTCCTTGGAACGTTGATTACCCTTCTTAGTATGGATCTTTTGGATTTGATTCTTGCAATTAGAAAAAAAATTGGTTTGGATGTGCCACGTAAAAATAAATTGTTGAGCAAGTGGAAAGACTTGACGAATGACACTCATAATTGAAAAATCTCTATCCGTAAATATAACCTGTGGCGTCTCTTCTCCACGGTAAATCAACCTCACTTGTTCCAACGCCCAAACATAGTCCTCTATTTCTTCTTCTTCCATAAAGCACCATGCAACGGTGAATGAATTTTTATCCGAATTATGGCTTACCACGTTCAACATCGGCATGTTATACTTGTTTGTCTTGTAGGTGCAATCTATGAATAGAACCTGGTAAAAACACTGAGCCAAATCCATCATCCTTGGATTTGCAAGAAAGTCACTTTCTCATCCGGACCCACCTTAGTTTTCATGGCGTAGTTAAGAGTTTCTGCTAACCACTCTGATTGTTGCATAATGAACCTACCATCCCATTCAGTTCTCTTAATCGTTGCTTTGGCGGCGTTGATTGTGGAAATGGTGGACAAGTTATCCTAATCTTCCGCCCTTATTGCATTTAGGACTTAAGTGGTCTAAATCCCTTCATCTGCCTAACTTTATCCATCTGATGTGGTTTCAACCGGGCATATGCAGGGTGTCCATATAAACTTGTGGGTGGAGGATCGTTGTGACGACCATCTGGAATACTATACAATCGGAATAGATCGGCTTCATGGCGTCTTTTGAAAACAATCCTGAACGGGCATTCACACTTCTTCGAATTTGTTCTATAGACCCTAGTCGTCTTCTTCTCATACTTGTAATTCTTGCCTTTGTGACTTTCTCCCTTCTTACCCGCTCTCTCACATACCATTTCCATCTTGTTACCATCGACGTGTCTACTTTGAAAAACCACACATATCTTCTCTTTTTCCTTAGGGATAAGCCATTCCTTGATGTCATCCTTGGTTTCCCATGTGTACATTGAGCAAACAATTAAATTAGACAACCATGAGATCACTAATAAAATTATTTGAATGTAATAAATATATCGACTCGGTTAAGGTAAACGTAACAAATCAGTCGTATAGTGTTGGGAGGTATCCGGACCCAATGTAGATACGGGTTCTGGCTGGGAGCATTGTCGAACTACCAACTAAAAAACAAAACACAAAACCATTAAATTAGAGGGTCGTCAAGATATTATATGCAGATCAACGACACCACATAAAGTCATCAACAAATCTTTTGCATATTAACGACTTTGATTCATCTTACATTAGAGTCGTCAATCTGCTAAAATGACAATTGCCGACACTTTAACAAAGGTTGACGACTCTCCGTGTACACTAACGACTCTTGATAGATATATATACACCATTCTGCTCGGTTTTCTTCTAGAGTCGTACGGTTATATATGTCCAACCTGACGACGAAATATACTGAGTCTAACAGTCGTTTAGTTGTAAACGAATTTTAGTAACGACTCATGATAGTATTTGCATTTATTGGAGAATTTAACTCAACCAAATGTGGTTGAGGCAGTTGGGTCGCTCAATTTTATAAATAGAGACCCATATCTCACCTCTTCCTTATCAAAACCCTAATTATCAACCTTCTCTTCTCCTTCTCAAAACAAGAGCAAACACCATGACTACTCCCTACACTTCCGAAGAGAATTGCGCCATTGCGAGAGCTTGGTTGACAGTCACAAACCACTTTGAAAGTCTAGAAAAAGACATTGATGAAACATCGGATGCTTGGTGGAACCGCGTATTCATCGTTTTTGTGGCATTGGACGGAAATCGCAACTCAAGGTCTTTGAAACAAGTCAAGGAACGCTTCAAGGAGATAAAATTCGAGTGTGATGTTTTGAAAAGAGAATTTACGGCCATAAGGGAAGCCTTTCCGGATATGCTGAGTGCTATAAGAGTAAGTATTCAAACAAGAGGTAAAACTTATCCAAAGCTTTGATCGATAGTAACTAAGTATGTTTGGGTTTGCGTTTTCAGATGAAGAAGGCATATGGATACTACGAGGTGCTTCGTGGAAAAAAGTTTGAGTTACATGATTGCTACTTTATCTTCAATGGAACCATGTATAATTACATGATTTATGATTGAGTGTAGAGTGCATCGTTATCATGTATTGTATTTAACCCTATGAAAGATGTATGACTTTTACAATTCAATGAAATGGTTCTATGAAATCAGAAATTATTAAAAAAAAAAATTTGAGTCATCAATATTAGAGATGTATAAAAAACGACTCTCATTTAGTATGAAAGGGTCATCCGTATATAGTAATGCTTAACTGATGACCCTTAGAGTGATAGCTACAGAGAGTAAAAGTTTTTTTAGTCGTTCGGTTCTAAATATATAGAGTTAACGACTCTATATGACCTAAAAGATGGAGTTGTCATCTTTTAGGAACCTCATTGACGATTTTTCATAACTGAACAATGGAGTCGTTTATTTTGGTGCCAATTCATTGACGACTCTACAGGATCGTTAGTTAATTATACTCACGACCTAACGACCCTCATACTGAGCTGTTGCATAGTGATCATGAATCGACGACTTGGAGCACCATTCATGCGATTTGAAGAGTATAGGAAGTTTACCTGATTGTTTAGAGCTTGGGGTTCCTCATTTTGAGTGTTGGTTCCTTCATTTTGAGCAATGGGATATTCATTTGCACCATTGTTCATAGCTTCCTCTATCAACATCTCCTCATCAAACATCCAATCCATATGATTAGTTGAGACAATCTTGTCATCAACGCAATCATTGTTGTTGTTTGAAGATTCACCAACATCATTTTCTCCACTAGAATCACTCATTTCAAATAACCCTAAGTTTTCCCCCAAAACTCAACTTCTTCTTCTCCACAACACAAAAACACAATTTTTCTTTTATCAAATTTTTATCCCTAAATCTGATTTTAATCTACCCAAATTAATTAACAACGAATCAACACTCAATTAACACTAATAATCCAGGGGTAGTTTAGCCATTTCTAAAAAAGTGGGATAAGGGATAACTCCTAATTACTATTTCATGACCTTTTTTTGTCCTGTAGTTAGGGATCCCCAATTACTATTTCAGGGCCCCCAATTCAGCCATGTACATGTATCAAGTGTGGTGTACAAGAATATTCAAGGAACAAGTGATACAGCTGTAGCAGTGAAGTTTGATTGTAGTAAAAGTTTTCCTTATAGTGATGTTGTGCTACAGGATATTAATCTTGTACGGGCAGGAGAAACTCAAGCAAAAGCATTATGCAACAACGACAAGTTTTATCAATCGGGGAAGGTTTTTCCCAAATGCCCCTGAAATACGTGTGGAAATTGTTGCAATAATACAATAATGATTTGTTGTAACGTTTTACTTTTTGTTCGAAACTTAAATTAGCTTGCTGCTTATATCAGATGTAATGAATGCGAATAAGTGAAATACATGTGAACTATTGCTCATTCGTCGTCTGTTTGATAAGAACAGTACAAAACCTGGGTGGATCACACATCCCTCTACTCACAGAAGAAAAGATGTTATTTAAACGAAAAATGGGTCATTTGTCCAAATATTTTTAAAACATGGTTCAAATGGACGAGTAAAAATTATTATGGGTGAAATGGACACCAAAAAAATAGCAAGGATGAAACTGGATTCATCCTGACTTAAACTTAAAAAAATAGCAAGGATGAAACTGGATGCATCCTGATGTAAATTAAAAATAAGAAAATGTTTCAGTAGAATAATGGGGAAGAGGAAGAGGCGGAGAAAGGTTTCTATTCATCATAATAATAAGGTTACATGAATATTATTTCCTTTATATACAAATAGGAAGAAGACCATATACACTATATTGGGCCGCACATCCATGGGATACAAGCCCTACAACACTCCCCCTTGTGCGGTCTAGTAGAACTTCATATGCAATGCTTCACATTTATTGCTTTGAATATAGTTCTTCAAATGTCGTCCTCTCCTTAATGACTTGTGCCGAAATCTATTGCCTCATTAAAACTTTGATAAGGAAAATCTCAGTGGGAGAAAACCTTGGTACAATTCTTCAATGTAGTACTTCACGTGTTGTCTCGTACTTTACATGTAGTTCATCACATGCAATACAATCTTCAAAGATCGATGAGTCTAAGTTAATTGCCTCGTTAAAACTTCGTCAGGAAAAACCCAGAGGGACAAAACCTGAACTAAAGAGTACATTAAACTTAGAGCATAGTTGGATGTGTATACGTTGCCTCATTAAAACCTTGACAAAGAAAACCCAGTAGGATAAAACACTTACGAAGAGAAAAGAGTACAACGTGATAGATGCAAGTAAAGGTGATCTGTTGCAGATGATCACTTTGCTCTGTTGAAGTTTACTAGTTGCTTCACAACTCCTAAGGCGGAAAAGCCTCGTGGGAAATACAATAGTCTTATCTTGGAAATTACTTCCCGTGTTTATTGTTGTCTCATTAAAAACCTTTCCGAGTAACAAAACCCTGTGGGAAAAAGTAACCTCGATGAAGGAAAAGAGTTCAACACACCATTAGATGCTTCCCCTAATTTCAGACAATTTTCGTTAGTTTATTGCAGTCAGAAGGAGTTTATCACACTTTACTTTGGTGACATGAATGTTTATAAGACCATGTTGTTGATTCTGGAAGTTACGTTGCTTAACAGAATATCGTGTTTCATTTCTTTGATCCAGATATTTTCAGTAATATCAACGGTGATCTTTATGTCTTCAACGTTCAACATACTTGATGTTTTTAGTGTTGTCTCGCTAAAAACCTTGTCGAGTAACAAAACTCTTTAGGAAAAACTATTCTCGATCGAAGGGAAAAAGAGTACAACACAACTTCAATTTCAAAGTAAAATATGTCGACATCATATCCTTGGATCCTCCCCCTGATGTCGGCATCTCCCCCTGATTACTTTTAGAGTTGTTCCAGACAGTTCCTTTAGTCATGTACTTTTCGAAACTGAATATCGGTAATAACCTAGAAAAGAATATACCATATCTCCCTCTGATTACTTTCGTCGGAGAAGAGCTTATTGTTCCTTCATAATCAACAACTTTTGGATTACACTTTCATTAGCATTCCTTTTAATGTCTTTGTAGGGATAAAACAAATTTATATGGTTACTTTTAAGTACATGATTACATTCACTATACCATTCCAATGACGTTGCGTTGGCGGGAGCTATATCTAGCTAACAAGTTCCCTGAGGATGTAAAATTTAATCGAGTATATTATTATACTAAGTACAACAACGCGTCTATTGTACTTAGATATGAGAATTTCATCTCCCAACACATCTTCGTCATATTCCTTTTGACGAAATGGTTACTTACTTACATTTGAAACTCGAGTAATCATGGGAGTGTTATTAGGATGCATGTCTTTGTTAAATTGCATGACAACTTTAGACATATGCAAACTGGTGGAATAATATACCACAAGCTCAGTATTCGATCGAGCTTTCTCTGGATTTTTCATCTCAAATTTGGATTTTAGATACCTTTTAAGGTCTCTTATCACATCAAGAGTACACATCATGTATGTACCATCAACATAAATAGTTACAATTCCAAATCAGGAACTTTCTTATGAACACGCAAGGAAAAATAACTTACTTGTCTATTCCCTCCAAATCAAATAGCCACTTAGACGGGTATACTACATCCGTACGATTGCTTGAATCTATAAGTGAGCGTTTTATCTAACTTTAAACGCACTCCTTGATTTAGAGTCATTTGATTTGGGAAACAAAAGTTTATCAAGTACTTTTGTAAATATCTTATATCTTTTGATTCTTTCAGAGAAACGTAACAACCACATACATATGACGCATTTCAAGTCCTTTTTAAATTACCAAGCTAACTAGGTAGAGGAACTCTATAATGTTCATTACAAGAGAACAATTCCAGGGCTTTGTGAGAAACCTCGCGCCACAAGGCGAGTCTTTGTACTTTAAGACTACTTTCTTCTCATTATGTTTTATGAAAAATTAATTATGTATGTCCAATAGACTTTACGATTGGTTAGTTAGCACTACCACACCAAATACCCGTATAGTTTTCAAAGAACAAAGTTCTACCTGGATTGTGTAGGCCAAATATGCTATTTATTTGAAATTAATCAAAATAAAGCATGGTTCGATCTCATTGTGCTCTACTTCTGGAGCAATTATTTATGGATTATATCATCACTGTGCATGCATGATCCTTCCATTGACTCATGTGCATTCTCATAATCCGTCAGGATTTCATTGTTCTCTAGAATCATTTGAAACTTCGGAGCGTCCTCCAGTATTGATTCATGGACATAGTCAGAGACAATCAAATGAGACGATTTAATTAATAATACAAATTAGGTTGTGCCTTATTCATATACTTCCTTTCTAGGTGAGCATTGATCGAACCTGGTGGTCTCTCCATCTTCCTTTATGGAGCCACGACTTCAACTACACTTCCACCAGCAACACCTTAGTCTATGGTGTACCCCACACTGAGGATTTCTAACCCTGCAGGAATATTTGCAGCTGGTATGTGTGATCTTGTCACTTTAACGACATCAGTGTACATTCTGAAAATTGATTATTCTTTGTCACTTCACATTTACATTTGTGGAGTACAAGAATCAATATGAGACACAGTGGGAACACACCACGATAATTCATGTCGTTCTCTTAGAAAATACTTTTTCTTATCTCCCCCTCACGACGGGAAGACTGTCGCATTAAAGTGATAACCTGCAAATCTAGCAATAAGAGATCTCCTGCCAAACGTTTTAAAATGTGGATAATTGTTGAGGGTAAATATCCAAAAAAATTACTTAATAATTTTCGTGACCCATCATAGTACGATGTGGACTCGTAATGGCACATATATAGTGCAACCAAAAATGCGTAATAACACAAATGTCAGGCTTAAATTCAGTTACCAACTGGTACGCAAAAAAGGTTGACTAATGTTGGGTTCTAAACGAATTAAGTAAAGATACGCGTAATATTGCATATCCCCAATGCAATAAAAGGTAGGTTGGTACGCATAACCTATTCTTTAGACACCATCTGTAACCTTTGATGGTAGCCTTTGCGAGACCATTGAGCATAAGATGTTATATATTGATCTTATTAAACATGCAATATTCATCAAGTCCTTTTGATGTAAATTCTCTAGAATTAACAAGGGTGGTGAGCCTTTGCACTTTGCTTTGTGTAATATGTGCTAGGAATTCTACAAAAATTAAACGCATCGTTTGTTATGAACAATAACTGACTCAATGAGTCGAATCATCCACCAGAGCCATAAATCACTTGAATGGTCCACATTCTGCATGGATATATGTTCACTAACAACACTATATTTCTTTGGAGAATGAGTTATTTAACATTTGCATCTAAGTAAAACAGGATGGTCTCAATCATGTTTCACTAAAGAGAGACTTTGTAAGATGAGTGACGTGCTTTCTTACTCTAAAGCATAATGGGGAGAGGCAGTGCAAATCTAGTAACTTTAGAAATCACTGATTATGATAGATGTCGTAACTTCGCATT
This sequence comes from Papaver somniferum, assembly GCF_003573695.1. Classification (NCBI taxonomy): domain Eukaryota; kingdom Viridiplantae; phylum Streptophyta; class Magnoliopsida; order Ranunculales; family Papaveraceae; genus Papaver; species Papaver somniferum. The sequence continues at coordinate 27,177,875 of NC_039363.1, read as the reverse complement.
CTATTAGTTCATTTTTTTATACACTCAAATGAAGTGATGCTCGTGTTAGTACTTTCAAAACCGAACATCGTGTCACAACCAATGTGCTTTATGGTTATGTCAAAGTCTTTATGAATCAATCCCAATCATTTCATGGTTGGGGTTAATAAGGATTCAGTAATTCAAGTTCCAGTGATCTATAATTCACTAGATTGACACATTAATTTTCGAAGAATATGCTTCCTTCCACATTCATTAGAAATAATTTATAGACGCAATCAAATCCATTCTCACTGTAAGGGAAGACATATGATCTAGTTCAATTAAATAATCAATTGGCCAGGCAAAGTTCTTGTTGCCATTAAAGTTGATGTGAAAATTGGTTGCTACTATGTTACACACATTACATTGTATATACCAATATCTATGACCAGGTGCATTTCCAACTCTTTCATTTATGATGAGAGCTACAATTACATTTTAGCTCGGTTGATACTTGCGTATTGGTGTTATTACTACCGAAGACAAAATTATATCTTTGTCTCATGATACGTATGTCCCTTTTCACATGATTTATAGGAGTCGGTACGTCTAACCCTCATTACTTCGAGGTTCTTTCCAATTTTAATTTTGCTACATTTAGCTTAATTTGAGAAATTTTTTTATCTCAATAGGCCAAGAGAATCTCACTACACATGTCAACCACTTAATTTAGGTTGAATAGATTACTATAGATAGTTCTCTTATTATCATACTTCAACATATACTTGTTCCTAAGTATAATGGAGGAAATAGAGAAATGAAAATTTTACGACTCATATCACCTTCCACAAAAATTGGAATACATGTGATTTTATTTGCAATGTATTTTTTGAAACTACCGACTCTTTAATAGTCGAGCAAGTGAATTGCGTCCCATAAAATCCAAATTTGGGGAGAAAATACCAAGTACGCAATAATTGTGTTCAAGTACTTCTAAACCCAAAAAAAATTCATTTGAATCGAGTTGGTACAACCAATTGAACAAAGAAACCATTCAACTATAGCCGATATCATATTCAAGATTGAAATTGACCTTTTATATTATATGAACTTATATCTAAGACAAAAGAATATTCTAAAAACAAATAAATAAGCCCAAAAGACGTCCCACCAATTACATACCTCGAGCTTTGCATGGTTCCCGATGTACAAAGTCAAAACCAGACATTCTTGATCTTGCACGGTCCAAAACCATAACAATCTTGATCGCGCACGATCCAAATCCGGAACAGAACGGGGTACATCTGGATGATACCGGGACCGGGCCGGTATTTCCCCACGCGGACAGACAAAGGATCTTGAACAAATGTTTTCCCTTACGTGATCAGACGCCAACGGATTCTCTCTCGCGGACGGAATAGTACATGAAAGGTCACAAATCGATCAATGATCATAACTCTAATAATGCTTAGTATCATATTCATAACCCACTATAGAAGTGCAAACGTTACAAAAAATCACACAAGAGAATCACGCAAAAAATTGTAACCGCCAAATATGCAGACGCATGTGATGACAAATTCCTATGATATGAAATAAAATATGATAATCTTTGCCGAATTCAATTCGCACGGTATACCATATACACCTCCAATATTAAACAATAATAATAAAAAAAAGAAAAACAGTAATTTGGGACAAAAATTAATGACAGATAAACAAGAAGGTTGAATTGGGGGCTTCCAAAAAATAATTGGGGACTCCTAACTACAAAACAAAAAAAGGTCATGAAATAATAATTGGGAGTTATTCCTTATCCTCAACTTTTTTAAATGGCTAAACTACCCCAAATCAACCGCCTAATAAGGCAAATAAATAATAAATTTCTTTAAGGTCTTGTTCCTCTAATTTCTTTAGACACCTATACAGACTATAGAGCATATATTTGAGTCCATAACATCCCCATCTTACTTTCATTTGGGATTAGGGAGCGGAAGGTATTGTCAATCACCATACATGATTTCACTAACAAAAGCCTCATTTGCCAAATTATTCATAAAAACCTTTGGATACTCATCCTTTAATTAGTCTCCACCGCTGCCAAAACTGTTCTTAACTACCTCATGACCTTTAAATAGTTGGGAATACATAAAACTAAATAAAATGAAATGATCGAAACAGTCTTATGGAACCCATTATCAGAACATCATAAAAATAAGTTTACTACTTAAAATCATGATAAGCTAATGACATTTTATATATATAAAATAAAAAATATGCATTAAACTTTCTGTGCGTACCAATGAAAATAATATGAGCTATCAACGTCATTGGTAGCTATTGACTTAAAGATGCTAAATTTCTCAAATCTTCTTATGACTCAATCTCGACCACCACTATTATTAGTTAGTAATGCTTCAATTTTTTTTTTTAAATTAGTTAGCAAAACAGAGTAATCTACAAACACAAATTTTCGTACTACCAGCATACAACTGGCATGCACACCCCAGCAAAACCTCTCCTTAAATCCTAGATATGGTTCAACGGAAGGAAAGGTAGAGTGTTCTGTTCTTGAAACAATTATCAATCAATCCCATTAGTGGGATCGACCAGTGGTAGTAATAATTTAGGATTCTACAAACTACCACGATATTCAAAAACATTTTTCTCGCTAGACATAAACTTTATGCAATTTTCATGGTTTCTACAGTTTTACAACACTTAAGCAATCGATCAGGATATATAAACTATCAATCATCATCATTAGCTTCTAACTCCTTGTACCAAAAAATAAATAAAAAGACTCGTCAAAACCATAAACGGTCGGAAATGATATGTGTACCGATTTTCACTCCCGATGTAAATCCCGCCTTTCACCCATTCTTAATCTAAATGTTAAGAACGTTTTCCTGGACCGTTAGATTCCCAATCGAGAGTAACTGCAGGATTTAAACACGGTGGGTGAATCACTTCCCTATAAACGATAAACAAAGATGTAAAGATTGAAATCTATTAACAATTAGGGATAGAGGTGCGTCAAAAAAAATTGATGTAAGCACCTGTACAACAAATATAAATGCAAAACTCGCATATTCATCAATAAAATCTTGCAAAAACAAAATCACTATCACCAGTGACTTCAACCCAATGTTTCTGCTCAAACAGGTATCCAATATAGCCTCCAAAATTTGTAACAAATAACAAACAAAACGTCTTTTTATAATTTTCCATTATAGTCACATATTTCAAAAATCATATCTCCATACACTTTTGTTTTTGTTTCAAATCCAATTTTATTTCAAGTTCTCATTCATGACCATTCCTCATGTCGGTTATGTTGTTTACCAAAAATGCATAAATTACAGGCAAATAATTTCAAATTAAATCATTGCGAGAATTTAAATATACATCAGGCATGAAAACTATAACAATGTAGAGAAATACATACACAAGGCTACTAAGAGAATACTAAATTACAATAGTTACCCGGGGCAACACTTAAAATATTTGTAGATGATTTCCATGGCATATCCGGTGTAAAGATAAACTACAGAATCGCAATAACCAAATAAATTCAAACTATTCTATAAAGTTGGTAGGAAAATCGTGGTCGTACGTCGATCATATTCCCATTGGTATCCTGAAACATAGAGACAATCGAACTTGTTTATATCTAAATGAATAACCAAGATCCTAATTCGATTAAACAATCAAACTCGTTCATATCTAAACAAATAACCAAGATCCTAATTCCATTAAAATTCGTGGTTAATAAATCGAAATATGTGCTCAATTACAACATTAAAAATTCCAAAAATAAACAACCTTTAACCCCGACTTTCCCATGCGAGGAAGTACATCTTCAAACAAAATCAAGTAAAAAGCAAAACAAAATCAAAATAACAAATACCAAGAATACCAGAAAACATGATTTCACGATTCTATACCTTGCATGATTTTATCATCACGTCCACAAAGCTCCTGAATAACCGCTCCTACTTCCACAGCCACTGATCACACTTTCCCGGTTTATGCCAAAGAAAAAACGAATAGATTAGACAATAAAACATAAACCGGAAGAAACAGAAAAACAAAAATAACCAAACCCTAACAAAAGTAAAACCGTCGTGCAAACGATGAGATTTGGTGTTGGCAAAAGCGATTTATATACAGAGCCACAGAAGTTATAAATTCCAAAAAAAAAAACCGTATTTTGAAAATGATATTAATTAATATACGAAAATTTACATAATTTTGGATGGCGAATATCTTTTTTGATAGCCACATTAAATGCGAAAATATTTGCGTCAAGAAAATATAATGCATCTTTTAAGCTCTAAGAATAGATATTTTCTTTATTATTTTATTTTTAGAATGCAATATTAAGAAAAATTATATTTCGTTTTCTTTGTTTTGTTGTTTCTCATCACGATGTTTCTTTGTTTTTGTTTTGTTGTTCTCCCTTGTGATTTTTTGTGTTTTTTCTTTGCACATGATCGGTGTTTAAATATTTGTCTCAACTAAGTCTTCTATGAAGAAAGAAGTTAACTCAGATCACCGAGTAACTATTCATTAATTTCAGGTATTTTCCTTTAATTTCAATTAGTTCTCTACATTTTATCAACAATTTATGATTGAAAATGTATTCGTTATTTTTATCTTTTTTGCATTAAAATTGAAATATTTTTTTTAATGAAAAGAGCACCGCTGAGGCATTCATTGAAAAGAAATTGTAATAGGATTGGTTTAATTATCAACAGGTTGGAATTGTAATTAGGTTAGAATAATTTTATGAAGTGTAATTGGACATGGACATTGGACAATTTTGTTATTTTTTTTTAATAATTCTGTGATTTGTTTTGATTATTTGATTTTGTGATGATAAGATCTTAATGAGTTTTACTTGAACTTATTTATTTACTTTATTAGAATTTATGTGTTTATGGAATGCTAGAATCTAATTCGGATTACTTTATTTATATTTATTTACATGTATATGTATTTTAATTTAATGTAAAAATCTAATTAGGATTTAGTAATATATTTTTTCTTAAATGTGATTGGTCGGAAGATATATTGTGGGGAAAAAATATTTTCTTGAAATTTGATTGGCTGAAATTTAGAATGGTGGATCCAGAATCAACCAGAAGCTCCGGTTAACCACAGAGCTCGAAAAAACTCTGTTTTTATATAGAGAATTTTATTCCACCACAAACAAGAGATTTGTTCACAGATTTGCTTTCTTCCACGAACCAAAGGATTTTTCTTCACGGACCCAACAGATGGAACAAATAAAGAACCCCAAATCTCTATACTTCAATTACAAATCAAAATCATCAAATCCCTAATTTCATATATGACCTAAACTCCAATTTGCAAGCTTCTCATGATTAATTAAAAAAAAATCTCCTTTAATTGATGAGAATCTCCAGAAAAAAAATATTCTTAGCCGCATGGAAGAGCTCGTGCTGATAACGTGTTTCGGTAGAATAATGGGGAAGAGGAAGAGGCAGAGAAAGGTTTCTATTCATCAGAATAATAAGGTTACATGAATACTATTTCCTTTATATACAAATAGGAAGAGGACCCTAGACACTATATTGGGCCGCACATCCATGTGCTACAAGCCCTATAACAGAAAAAGTATTTAAAAAGTGAAAGGAAATTTTCTTGTTTGGTCTTAGGCCCATATAGTTATTTATTTCTGGGTCCAACCGAAAATTAATATTATTCTTAGGTCCACAAGATGGAAAAGACCCGGCTGCCCCTCCATGATACGTGTGAACGTCTTCTCTCTATTCGAAGTTCGAACCCACTATATTGATTGTACTACAAAAAAGTTTAAATTCAGTATATATTGGTTGTACTGCAAAAAAAATAAATATGTATATTGGTTGTACTACAAAAAAAAAGTGTACAATGGAAACTTCAAAATTAGCAATAGATGCAATGAAAAGAAATAAATAAAAAATTACATAAGCTTGAGCAAAAACCAAGGCGTGTTGGTTTATTACATACTAATTTCAAGTACTTCACATACAACCAAAAAATCAGTACATCTGATACATACTGAGAAAGTGAGTGCATAATGGATGCACTGAAAGAAAAATAATGATTGAAAACACTTTCATTCACTTTTAACTCCAGGTATGCAAGGCTTTCCTCCATAATTTTCACAAGTTACCCTTCTATAGTTCCCAGAACAATGAAATTGCTCTTCCCAAATCCCGGTTTAACTTGTTTAGCAGCATCGATTGCCTTTCATGGACAACAACCAATACCAGAGCATTATTTCATGTAAAATTCAGCTACTAAAGCAAATATAACAGTGCATATATGATATACCCTCAGAAACTAAAAATCTACACTAATTGAAACCGGAAAAAAAAAAACTCAGAATGTTCAGTACATAACTTACATACTGATTAAAAAACCATGCTTATACTTACATATATGAGTCTATGTGCGTTAAACTCTTGAACCTGTAAATATGAATTTGTAGAACATAAATGTTATATTCAAAAATTCCTAGTGTTTAGATTAGAACTAGACATCTTGAACCTGTAAATGTGATCAAAACCTAACAATATTGGCACATCCATGATGAACAGCAGATAAAAATGAGTATCAATATGCATACATGGAGACCAATGAGACATACTTTGGTGGTATTAGAGACCACTACATGTCAGATGCAACTTGGGTTTCTCTATCTCAGCAAGTCATGCTGCAACCAAGATAAAACCTACAATAGTAGTCAATCAACTTTCTACTCTCTAACCCGCACATATAAGAACTAAACCACTTATCATTGGTTCAAATAATCAAGCTAAAAATATGAAATTATATGCATGCATTAATAAGACTTGTAGTATGCAGATCCTCATGAGCTTTAGTTTTACCATGCACATGTATAAACAATTCATCCAAACAAAAAATGTGTTATCATAAGAAATCAAACATCATGAGATTATCCTTATTTGAAGAGGACCAAGAAGCAACATATTCTTCAGGAACTAGTGTAACGTCTTCTCCAGAAACTAAGCATATTCTAGAGGATAATAAACCTGCAAAATATAACAGTACATATATGATATACTCTCAGAAACTAAAAAGCAACACTAATAGAAACCGAAAAAAGACTCAGATTTTTCGGTACATAACTTCCATACTGATTAAAAACCCACGTTTATGCTTACATATATGAGTCTACGTATGTTAGACACTATGAATTTGCAGTACATAAATGTTATACTAAAAACAAAACTAGTTAATCTGCAAAACATAAATGGTATACTTAAAAATTTCCTAGTGTTTGGATTAGAACTAAATATCTTGAACCTGTAAATGTGACCAAAACATAACAATATTAACACGACCATGATGAACAACAGATATAAATGAGTATTAGTTCATTCCATCATCATAATACATAAAAAAAAATGAAAATACAGTGCACTCATTACGCACTCCATCAAACACACTATAAATGCATGAGAATGCAGTAAAAAATGAGAAATACAATACATATTTCAGTATTTCGCATATGTATTGTAATCATGTATTAAAATAGCAGTAGTCCTTGCTAGTGGAAAACCCATCCACAACCTAACCATTCTTCTCCTGCTCCATAATTGGTTCTTTGTGGAACTGCCCTTTAGATAAGAAAATCTATATGTTTCTACGTGACAGTTGGGTTTTCAGTAGAGAATAGATGATATGTTCCGTCTAAATTTGGTTTAGCAAAAACATAGGTACTGTCTATTTGAAAAAATGGTAACAACAAATATGCTCAACAATTCGGTGGAAGGGCATTTAAAATTAATTTCCAATCCCCAACATTTCTAAAGTTTCAATATCAATAGTGGTTTTATTATTTAAGAACCAATGACATTTCTAGTTTCTTATCACTAGAAAACTATATCAACTAACAAAGTTTAACGTATACAATCTTTCATAATCATGCTCAATACATCAAATATGCGCTCAATTTATATGGTGACCACTTTCTCAATAAACTTAAACTGTAATGAATAATTGTATAAAATTTAAGGATTCTTTGTTCAGTTAGCAAGTCACAAGAGAGATTCTCACCTCTTCAGAGATTATTTTGGACTTCAAGCTTGCCTTTCCTCTGGAGTGATGCTTTTATGTACTGCTTTTATGCACTTGCCTTCACCCACTTGTCAATACATAGTTTATGCACTGCGATTTTATCTGGAGTGCTGCTTTTAAGTTATGATTATTCAGCAGTGCAGCGTATATATATACTGTGATTTTTCTGCAGTGCATCGTATATACAATATGATTTATCTGCAACAAAAAATAGGACCCCTGCCGGAACATTAGCTGATTTTGATTCCAGGACAAAATCGCTTAAAAACCACATTTCAGTGATTCTATATCAACTATATAATACGCTTACCCACTGCATAAGCTGATCAAAGAAATTATACACATCATTTACAAAAAACAACGAACAAACAAATTAATAGTGATTTCAAGCCAAAACAACAATACATATACACAAATATCTATATCTTATAGATACAAAAAAAAATCATGTTATCTTCAGTACCACATATATGTACTGTTGATTTGTAACCTAAAAGTCAATTGCATGCCAAAAATAAGTAGTGAATATATGAATATAACAAAATCAAAACAGCTTTCAATGCGCCATATATGTACTCCCAGATCATAAGAAATAAGTGATGAATTTGTGGATAAAACAAAATCACAGCATCTTTTTTCAGTATGCGATGTATGTATTGTTGGATCAAACAATATCAAACAATAAAAAAAAATTATTTAAACAAAAACTAAACGGAAACAGTCAGTGAATTTGTATAAATAGCATATATCTTTTCCAGTATAACAAATATGCACTATGTGATCAGATTCTCAAAAATAAACTAGGTTTTTGGTCAGTACTGCATATACGTACTGTTAATTCATACACAAAAACCAACTGAAACAAAATGAGCAAAAACCTTTATTATCCATTTAGATCTGAAAAAATTCATAAAAATGAAGTAAACAATCAACAAATCAAATATGGAGATCGAAAATATAATAAAACATCCACAAAAGATTATATCCAAGAAGTCCTAACTAAATTAAACATTACTAGAAGAAAATACCTAAACTACCTGTACTAAATATAAGATCTCCAACAACAGATTGAGATGAATTGAATAATCAACCTAAGAATAAAATATACACCACATACCTTGACTGATTCTTTGTTGATTATGTTGATCTGTAGGTAGCAACAACTTCATGTACGTATCTCAATTGAATTTCTCCATTACAGTGAAAATCAAGATCTAAATAGCTTAAAATAAAATAAAACAACATTAAAACTAACTAAATCTCGGTTAATCAAACAAAATCGAAATAATTCTCGCATTCGGCGATGAAAACCTAAGAAAAAAATTCTCTTCTAGCAGCTCTCCCGGTTTGGATATGAGAAATTAAAATGAAAACAAAAAAGTGAAATGAAATTTAGTTACCTTGCTTTTATATACATAAGGGTGTTTTGGGAATTTTAAAAATGCGCGTAGTATATCCCACACGTGTGCAGGACCTGGGCTTAAAAATTTTGGTCCATTTTCATGTTTTCTTTTAATTATGGACCTCTGATTAGTGGGCTTTAATGGGTGGACCTGCCACTAACTAAGAACACTATAATGGTACCTATTGGTAATTCCTACAAAGTGAAAACTACGGTGAAACCCATTTTTCGGTTTTTTCCACTGTGAAACCCACGGGCATAAAAATTGACGCGCGCACCCATATTCTAAGAGAAAATTGTTCCCAAACTCATAATTTATAAAATTATGTTTTGGTCTTTTTTTCTTCTTCATCATCGTCGAATCTTTTCTTCAATACCTTTTCTTCTTCCTCCCTAATGTGAATTCCCGACGAGCGATATTGATAGACAGTGTAAGATAGATATAGACTGTATACGGAAAAAAATTTGTTTAAATCTGTAATTATGATTTGGGTAACCAGGGTTTGTGAGAAATTAGGTTAGATTTGAAGTGGGATCGATGAGAATTTGGTGGAATTAATATGGCGGAATTAAAGAGCCCCGATAATCAGTTGAAAGTGTTCGCTATAAACAAGCCGGTGATTATGCAGACTATGGCTCTTCTGTGCATGATGGTACGGATGGTAGTTAAGGTTCAAAAGGCAAGGAGGGTAAGAAGATAATATCATAACGATGATCCTTTTGCAGTTGAGAAGCCATGTAAATTGGTCTCAACTAAAAGCAAAATACCAATACTACACAATCTCTCAATTATGCATCATGGTGGCAGCATTTTAAATCAATCTCCCAATTGGTCTAGGTGCCGCTGGGAAGAATACAATCTTGTATAAACTCAATCTGGGAGAGACTGTCACAACTAATCCTACCATCGACGTTCCTACTGTTGGTACGTAAGTTTTTGTTATAAAGGGAGTTTACTCCACTAATATTTTGCAGGTTTTAATATAGAGACCGGGGAAAGCAAAAACATCAATTTCATCTTCTATGATGTTGGCGGCCAGATGATGAATTCAAGGTAGAAATTTCGTCATTTTCATTGTTTTGGAAACACCAAATTCCAGTATATAGCTATGCGCACTGTAGCGATCCTATTTTTTTTTTTAATCTTTTGTTTATGAAATTATCTGGGCACAATTAGTAATAATTGTGATGCCTTTAGTTCAATATATTCTGAAACCAACCATACGGTTGAGTAGCTTTTGTGTAGTATTGGTATTTTGCTAATAACTTGTTATGCAGTCCCGAAAATGGTGGCATAACACGTTATGCAGATGCTTTTTTCTTAGTATTGAAACCAACAAAAAATAACGTTGCATAACTTGTCATGCACCTGTAATAATATGTACATAACATGTTATGCAGTCGTTAAAATGGATGCATAACCTGTTATGCATCCGAAAATATGACTGTAAAATGCATTATGCATCGAGAAAATAGATACGTAACCTGATATGCATCCGTAAATATGGTGCATACTGCATTATGCATCAATTTTTTATGTACCCATTAAAATCAACCAAAACAATGGTTACATAACTTGTTATAGATGCGTAATTTGTTATGCAGTCGAGAAAATGGTTGCATAATTCTTTATGCGTCTGCGGAATGTGTTATGCATCTTTTTTGGTGGCTACATAATGGTTATGTAGTCAGTTTTCGAAAATTTTGCCTAAAATGATGATCACCTCCGATTTTTTCGTGAAAAACAAATATTGATACTGTTGTTTGTACTTGTTGCATAGTTTTCTTAAAAAAAAATTAACGGTATAAAATTTGTAAAATTCCAAGGCGCGGTTTTTGAGATATGTTATATCCAAGTTGCGTTGCCAATTATACTCCTGAAAAATTAGGCTGGATAACGAGTTATGCCTGAAAAGATAATATGCATAACGAGTTATGTATTGATTCTTAATAATTTCGGATAATTTTGGGTGTCACGGTATCTAAAATTAATTGTGGGTCTAACAATAAGAATATTATTTTTTTTGGGTCTGCGCTTAATTTTCCCATTTAAAAATGGGATGAAACTGTTTACATCGTGGCTATTTTTACATTTTTGTCCATTTAAACAGTATCAAAATCTAAATATCCTTTTCATCCAGGAATGGTTGATTTTGATCTTTTTAACCAATTTTGTGTTATTTAAATGGTCAATTTCTGGATTGACTACCGGTCAAATCTTCTTCTTTTTTTTGCTGTAAACTTTTCGGACTAGTTTATATGGAGGATTCATCTTCAATGTTCTGTGTAAATTTACTACTAGTCCAACCTATACAGACCTTCTTTGGACTACTTTTAACAGTTTATGGGGTTGTTGGTTAATTTATTTTGAAGCCATCTACTTTACTAATTAACAACATTAAAAAGCTTTTGTTTCACCAGTTCAAAGAGATAGAGTTGCATAAATATAAGAACATTGTAAATCTACGTACATTCCCCCTTGGTACAGATTAAGAATGTTTAATAAACTCATATTTAGCCGCGACAAACGCGAGCAGTTGGCATGGTAACACAGATGGGTGCGTATGCCTTCTTAGCTTCTGCGCTCCCATTCTTAGGCTCGTCGGCAAACGCAACTCCAGCAAGAGAACAAGCAGCAGCAGCTGCAGCTGCCAACATTATCTCCCTTCTTGCGTTTTTGCCTTCTTTGTTGCTGTCGCCAGCATTACTGTTGTAACTCGACTTTGCTGGCACAGGTTCACTAGCATTGGATGCCTTTGCAACGATGAGTACACGCCGGCCATTGACTGATTGTTTCCCGGATAGGTTTATCCCTGATAAGGATACGGTTGTCATGGTGAGTGAAGCCATCTGATTTCTTCTTAACTATCTCACTGAATCTCTGATCTCTTTCACTCAATCTGTTTGCCCTAACACTGCAGTGTTTTGATGTCACACCCAAACAAGTATGTAGTTCAGTATAAAAGAGTTGGGGAAAACAGAATGAAAGGTGGTGCAGGGTTTGAAGGTTCAAATGTTATCTTATCCAAAGCACATGTCAAATGGCCAATGAGCAATAGCCACGTGCTGGGTTTATCTTAATAGGATGCTGTGGTGTAAATCCACAGTAGAGGATAGAAGTAGACAGATTATTTCTACACAGCCGGACAGCGTAGTTAGCAATTCGGGTTTCGGCATATGTACGAAACGGTAAACGTACGAGTATTATTCGGATTCATAAAAATTTAATTCGATCAAAAATCCGGTCAACGGTTCGTGAGTCGGTAATAATTCGGAAAGATATAGTACGTGTGGGGAGTTTGATTTGTGTATTATATATGTGTTGAATATATACACAGTTTAGCATCAAAAAAGCGTTGGCTGTGGTCTTGAACCAGCTCAGGGAGTTGCATGGCAGATGTTCATGATACATATTTGGGAAAACACGGAAGGAAGGGAGAAATTAGCATCTGGGCCTTAAAAGGAGATATAAAAGATAACCCCATTAGTTATTACTCGGAGATTATGGGCCGAATTGATTCGGATGATTCTAGTTCGGATCCAATACACGCGTATAGTTCGGAAAGTCCACAAAGTTCACGAACCTGGTTCGGTGTTTCAATTATACGTCCGTTTGGTTCGGGAACGAGCAGCACGTAAAAATTCGCAAATAATTCGGCGAATTGCTAACTGGGAGCCAGAGTCGGTGAATCCGTCCATAATCTTATCATGAGAAATCTTTTATTTTTTTGATGCAAAGAACAAACTTCATTAATTTAAAGATTTACATAAAGACTGACTGATAGTCCATTCATCCCTTATAATTTTTCCTACTTTTCTGGGATGTTACACCAAAATTCAAAAGGGGACTTATCAGTTCTAGCATCATTAGCAATAACATGAGCTAAATTGTTTGATGTTCTTTTAACATAGCTTACGTCATAGTAGTTCTGAGTAGAAAGTAAATGCCTTATTTCCTGTACATTTCCATCATTCATCCAATGAACAACAGAGTTAGCATTTTTAAGAGAGTTCACAACATTTTGACAGTTTGTTTCCAAAATAACTTTATTAAGCTTATTTTCGCTGGCCTATCGAATGGATTCTTTAATGGCCAAGCATTCAGCCTGTTCCGGATCTACTCCTCCATGGAAGTACTTGCCCCAGATGGCCCTGCCTAAACCTGCAGAATCTTTAAGAATCAGACCAATTCCTATGTTTCCCATAATGGGATCAAATGAGGCATCAACATTTATTTTGAAATAATTATTCACAGGTGGAAGCCAAACATTCTGTTGTTGAAACCCACTAACTGCATTTTGAAATTTGATTGAAGATAAGCAATGTGAAATCATATAATGAATACTAGCAATAGCATGTGACTTATTTATACTCCTATTTTGGAAAACCTTTAAGCACCTGTTTTTCCAAATCTGCCAAGCCGTATACATTAGTTTAAGTGTCCAGATAGAGTTCTGATCTGAGTCATCATATTGTGGATACTGAAACCAACTAATGATTATGTTTATGTTCTGAAGTTGGATGTTTGACACATTAACATTCATGGCAAGCCAAATTGATCTAGCATGATCACAATGAATAAGAAGATGCTGCAGTGTCTCCTCCATGGACTGACATTAAGAGCACATAACTTCTATTTCAGGCTTATAAAGACTCAACTTTTTCTTTGTAGGAAATATTCCCTTAATGCATTTCCAAATGAAGAGTTTAACTTTACGTGGAGCTTTGGATTTCCACAGATTTTTCCAAACAGTTCGTGAAATTTGTTGATTACAAACACTTATATTATTTGAATTAGAAGTAAGAACTTTATATGCTGATTTAACTGAGAAAGCTCCCGTTCTATTTGGCTCCCAAACTAACTTATCCTCTCCATATTGGACCAAGTACATTCTAAGTATCATGTCAGCAATATGATCTGGAAAGACTGCTCGAATTAATGTCTCATTCCATCTTCTAGGGTTAATAAGCATGAGATCTGATACATGGACAATTCTAATTGGTAGATTAAAAGAATCCTTTAGATATGGAGGATGATCCATACCTCTTACCCACTTGTCATACCACACCAAATTTTTTGTCCCACTCCTAACATCCCATCTATGATATGTTTTAACTACTTCCAAGCCATGTTCTAAACCTTTCTATACCCATGATGAGTTCTTGTTTTCCTCTTGCAGATGAATGAATTCACAATGAGGTGAGTATTTAGCTTTCATACTTTGAACCCAAGGTTTTTCAGGCTCTGTACATAGGCGTCAAGCCAACTTAGTTATGAGAGCCTTATTATATTTTTCTAAATTTCTAAAAGCTAAACCCCCTTCTTCTTTAGAGATACATAAAGAATCCCAAGCTATTAAATTGATTCCCCTATTATTATTATGTCCCCACCAAAATTTCTCTGGATTGTATCTAGTTGTTTCAAGGTATTCGTAGGAAGTTTGAAATTACTCATGTAATGGGTTGGTATGGAATTCAGAACTGATTTGACCATTGTGGATCTAGCAGCTTGATTCAGATTTTTTGATGACCAACCTTGGAGTCTATAATTGAAGCAAAAGAGTTTGTCTTAGATCTGCCTAAAAGAATAGGGAGACCCAAATATTTATCAGAGGAACACAGTTGCTTAACTCCAAGTTTGTTGACTATTTCTAGTTTATCATCATAAGAAATATTACATGCTATGAAAGCTGATGATTTATTGAAGTTGATCATTTGACCCGATAATCTTCCAAAATCTTCTAATATAGAAAGTATGTTATCAATACTTTTCGAATCAGCTTGGAAGAATAAAAGAAAATCATCTGCGAAAAGCAGATGATTGATAGAAGGTACATTCTGAACAATTTTAATGCCAATAACTAAATTATCATCTTCTGCTTTAATTAAAGACCTTGTTAAATACTCCGTAGCTATAATGAACAAGTATGGCGATAGGGGATCTCCCTGACGTAGACCTCTTGAAGGAATATAAGAATCAGTTGCTCCACCATTTAGTTTGATAAAAAATAAAGTTTTTGGTATACATTGTTGTATGACAGAACACCACTGATCTTCAAACCCTAGCCTATGAAGCATCTTATCCAGAAAGGACCATTCCAGCCTATCAAAAGCATTTGACATGTCTATTTTTAGAGCTACATATGGAACTTTCCTCTTAGATTTCTTCATAGAATGAATTAGTTCATTTGCTAGAACTGTGTTATCATTGATCAGTCTCTGTGGGACATGTGCAGCCTGAGTATGAGAAATAATTTTGTTCATCAATGGCTTAAGCCTGTTAACAAGTATTTTAGAAATCAATTTGTAAGAACAATCACAAAGACCAATTGGTCTGTAATCATTTGGGGTAGCCGGATTTTGAATTTTAGGTATGAGACAATTCAGAGTTTGATTAACGTGAGAAGGCATAAGTCCAGTAATAAAGAACTGCCGAACCATTTGAATAATATCATCTCCTACTATATGCCACTGAGTCTGATAGAATCCCGCAGGGTAGCCATCTGGACCCGGGGAATTCCAACTAGCTAAACTTTTAAGCGTAAAAAAGATTTCCTCTTATATAGGTATCCTCACTAAATCTGATTTTCATCTGTTGATATGATAGGAGTGATAAAGGAAAAATAAGATTCTTAAAGCTGTGGAGATGTAGATGTGGCTATGGATGAAAAGTGATTGGTAAGTAGATTTGCTATTTCATCTCTTGTACGATACCAAATACCATGTGACTCTCTAATAGCAGTTATGTTGTTTCTTGATCTTCTTCTGTTAGCTAGAGAATGAAAATAATTCGTATTATTGTTTGTATCCCTGATCCAATGATCACCGGATTTTTGCTGCCAATATTGTGCTTCAATTTTCTTCCAATAGTTAACATTATCTACAGCTTGCTGAATGAAATCACTATTATAATCAGAATAAGTCTGAGACTATAGATGAAGTAACAAGTTCTTACATTTTTGTAGTTGTTGACTAATATCATCAAAATGCAATATGATTTTTCCTTGTAAGTGAGAGCTTATCTTGAGAATTTTGAGATGAATCCCAAGACTTTGAGATAATATCATTACAAGTAGAATCTTGCAACCAACATCTATAAAACTTCCAATTATTTTTGGGTTTAAACTGAAATGATTATGTGACTAACAAAATAGGACAACGATCTGAAGCAAAAAAGGAGAGATGGAAAACCTTAGAATCTGGATACTCCATAATTAAATTTGAATTATTGCAATGCCATATCTATTCTTGCCCTTTTGTACCCTTTCCAATTTAATTTGTTAGACCAGGTATATTTGCTACTTATAAAACCCAAATCCATTAATCCTGCTGAATCAATAGTGTTATTAATCCAGTGATCAATGGAGGAAGAGTCAGAAGACTGCCCTTTATCTAACAGATGAATGTTTAAGTCTCCAATGACAATCCATGATTGATAAACATTATCACTAAGTTCTTTAAGAAACTCCCACTGAATTTTCTTAATGTCATTGTATGTTGAGCCATAAACACAGGACAATAACCATTCTTCCTTAGATGCATTAGATTTAACTAGTAAATGTATCATATTATCTTTGCAACAAATCACATCACAAGGAAAACTTGCTTTCCACAAAAGAATAAGCCCCCCTGCTAAACCCTCAGAACCCACAATTAGAGAATTTGGATAAGCAAATCTCTGAACTAAGAAATTAGCTCTTTTTTCACAAATTTTAGTTTCAGTGAGAAAAATTATATCAGGACTATGTTCTTTTATGATATTCTCTAAGTAATCCCTAGTATCTTTTGAAACAAAACCTTGTACATTCCAAGATAAGACTTTCATTTTTTTACTTAAATTAAACCTTGATAGAACAATGCAACAGATATGAAACTAAAATCGAAATTATCACTTGACAGAAAATTAAGATTGATAGAAGGGTATGGATAGAAATGTACCTGGTCATCAGCACTCAGATATTTTCCTTTTAATGTTTGTGCCTGGTGTTGATACATGAAAAATATTACCCCTTAGCCGGGCTAGTGTGCCCCAAAAAAGGAGGTAAACCCAATATGAAACATGGGGACTAAAGCCCAAGTCCACTAAGAAAGTATCCATGGGCTGGAAAGGACAAGGGAGGAATTAATAGGAAAGAAGGAGGTTGTATTAGTAGTAATTAAGGAGGTTTGGTACATGTGGCATGATATGATAAAATGATGGGCTTTTGAAAAGTCTATATAAAGAGGCATATAGTATAATAGAATGGATCCTTTTTCCTCTCTCTCTCTCATCTCTTAGGAAATTGGATGTGCTATAGTTAGGACGGGTAGAACCTACCCAAAAATCAGGTATCAACATTTGGCGACCACACCCGGAGGCTCGTATCTAGCCCAACCGCCTAATTCCCACACCGCTACTTTTCTATCAGCGTCCCTTCCATTTCCACTTAAAATGGCTGCTCGTTATTCATTTTCTCCGCGTCCTTCATGTTTAGCCGCGTCTTTTCTTGCTCACCATACCCATTTCTCAATCTCCACGTCCAAGACCATCCATAATTACTAATAAAACTAGAGGTAAATAGCCGCTTCACCGCATCAGTATCGCTCAGCTGCATCGCCGCCACTTGTCTCCCCCTCAAGCTACACCATACCACCAGTACTACTTACGTTCACCTCTCCCCCATACCCTTCACGCGCTCAATCAATCAGCAGAGAAACAAGCCGACTTAAGTGGCAAACGTCCTCAACACTAAGGAACAACATATAGCGATTATAGAGATAAGTTTTAATTCTGCTTAAATTTTACCTTGGCAAACGTATTCTTAGATTTGTTCTTCATGGAAAACATCTTATCAGGATTCAAAAAAAAAAACAAATAATAAGGAAAAGAAAAATTAGACACCGGCTTGAGACCAGTACAAATTAATTTTACTACCCATCAAATCATCTTTGATTTACTTTCATCTTTATTTTCTGACTTAATCGGAGTTTAGGTTCGTTCTGGATTGTTTTAACCCTCTGTCTATCTTTCGTCCTTCATCAATCAGTAGGAAATGCTCCTCCAAATATTTTAACTCTACCGGTACCGCTTATCACCACCTAGCCGATCTTCACTATCGAGTTTCGAAGACCCCTCTCAAATCATCTCCGCGTCCATAAACACAGCCGCTGGCACCAGCAAAGCTAGAAATCGCCGACTACCTGTTAGAGCATTGCTCGGTTGAACTCGCATGCGTTGTTATCTCAAGCATGTTTGTCAATGTTAATGATCAAAACTATAAGTCTTGATTTCTAGTATATTATAGCTAAGTCTCGGACTAGGATAGAAAGTGTAGTTGAGCTCAAGGAATTCATGGCGATTCATCATACAAGTAGAAGAACTACTCAAGGAACCGGTGGAACTTCTCGACAAAAAGGTATGTGAAGACTTGAACTTATCTATCACTCAAAAGTATATCTACTCTATATCCTACTCTTTGAGACAATAAGTCGTATGCTATATATATAGACTTTGATTATACACATTTGGTATTTCGAGTCGAGTATACCTCGCCTATCTATATCTCGAAATATGAGTTGGTAAGCTTTTCGCTTTAACCAAGTTTATCTTTACCATGTGATGAAAGTCATGATATGTTTCAATCATATTGAAAATTGCTTTGACGAGAAATGGTATAACAACTATATAACGTACTCTAAGAATGCTTCAATGATTGAAATGAGAGTTGAGATTACATAACCAATGGTGGACATAAGCATTGTTGTGGAAACACATTTATGTATAAGTCCTATTCCTTGAACCAAAGTTTGCGAACTTTGTTGATCAAGAGAACTGGAAGAATGGCGTGAGCCAAGTCCGCGAACTGCCGAAGTTCTCAAACCCGATAATTTCTGCTGGAGTTGACAAACTATTTGTGTGAAACTAAGTCCGAGAACCCAGTCCGCGAACCGGCGAAGTTCTCATACCCGAGAATTTTTGTTGGAGTTTGTAAACTCTGCCCGGTAACTTAAGTCCGCGAACCTAGTCTGCGAACTTGAGAAGGTTACATATCTGAAGATGATTTCTGAACTTAAACTTAAAAAGACTAAGGAATGCAGTTTGCAAACCGTGGCTATAAAAGTTCATGAACCGGTTCAAGTGAATCAAATCATCTTTGCTTCAATTGTGTTTTGTGTAGTACATGAGATCTCTTTGCAATTGAACAACTCTCTAACTAGTTCATTTGAAATCGTTTGAACTAGTTATGGTGAAGAAGAACATGGTTGATATAGAATGCTCATGTGTCTAACCTTTTGGTTAACTATTGTTGAACCAACAAGTGCATACGTTTGGGTACGGTTAACAAACCTAGAAGCGTGCATTGTCAAGTGTATGTAACAAGCTAAGTTTTCGATCTAACGATTGAGAAATATTAGCTTGAATCTAAATCAGGTTTTCATCTAACGGCGGATATTGATTGCTTTGTTACCAAGGTAACTTTATTGCAAACCCTGATTTGAAAGACTATATAAAGGAGACATCTAGCATCTGTGCAAAACTAATCCCCACACCTTACGTGTGATAGTAATTTGCGTGCTAGAGTCGGTTCTCCTTTAACCTTTGGTTTTCTTCTTCTAAAACCAGGTTAACGACTTAAAGACTTCATTGGGATTTTGAAGCCAGACCGATACTACCTTTATCGTAGTTGTGTGATCTGATCTTGCATCTTCTATCGTACGAGTACAATCAGATTGATTGGCTTGAGATTGATATCCCCGATAGGAAAGATATAAAAAGTAATCACAAACATCTTCATCTCATTGTTTTTGATTCCGTAACATCTTGTTTCGCTACCATACGATTAAGATTGTTGTGAGGTGATTGATAAATCTAGGTCGTTCTTCGGGAATATAAGTCCGGATTATCAATTGGTTCCTGTTCACCTTGATTATTATCAAAAGACGGAACAAAACCTTTTAGGGTTTATCTGTGGGAGACAGATTGATCCTTTGATAGACTTTTCTGTATGAGACAGATTTGTTTATTTTCAATCCTTCGACTTTGGATCGTAGCAACTCTTAGTTGTGGGTGAGATCAGCTAAGGGAATCAAGTGCGCAGTATCCTGCTGGGATCAAAGGCGTAGGGAGTACAATTGTACCTTGGATCAGTGGGAGACTGATTGGGGTTCAACTACAGTACAATCCGAAGTTAGCTTGGAGTAGGCTAGTGTATGTAGCGGCTTACTACAGTGTGTGTTCAATCTGGACTAGGTCCCGGGATTTTTCTGCATTTGCGGTTTCCTCGTTAACAAAATTTCTGGTGTCTGTGTTATTTCTATTTCCGCATTATATTTGTTTATATAATTGAAATAATACAGGTTGTGTGTTTGAATCAATCAATTGGAAATCCGACCTTTGGTTGTTGATTGATATTGATTGATCCTTGGATATTGGTCTTTGGTACCATCCAAGTTATTCCTTGTACTTGATTTGAACTCGCAGTTCTTGCTTGAGTAAATCAAATCAAGAAGAGAGATATAAACTCGTTGATATGCTTTTAATTGATTGAGTCTTGTTGATTCTCTTAAAAGTATATTCGAGTTTGTCCATACAGATTGCGAAGCGAAATATTGGGTGGTGTTGTTAGACCCCCGCTTTTTCACTACCCAATGATACACCGCTTCATCCACCATCACGAGGTTAACCACATCGACGCTTTCCTCTTTTACCAGCATCACTGAACCAGAATCGATATGCCGAGCTCCAACCCAAGATGTTTCTTCTCGGAGAAGTAGAATATGAAGTCAATGAAGTTAACAAAATATTGAAGTCGGGGAGATGCGCATACCCTTGAAGCAGTCGAGCTGGAGCACACACCGTGTAAAAATCAGTAAAACTGGGTAAAACCACACTAGACGATGATGGGGAGAGTCGCTGACAACCGGCAAAGTAGCTGCCAAGATTTGCTGGGACTAAGTGCCATTCGAGGAAGAGATCCTTCAACTCAGAAAGCCGCGTACTTATAGATGTACCAACATTCAAAGAAAAAAAACTTGAAGCCGGCGGCCAACGTAAACCTTACCAGCGTCATTTGAATACATCAGCGCCATCTGACCTCATCAACACCACCAGCGTTTTCCTCTCTATGAAACTACCATTCCGACTCTAAGAGCAGATACCTTCGGGCGGTACTGCTTCACTGCATCAGCGCCTCCATCTTCTCCGCCCGTATGCCACTACAAGCACCATCACTTAACAGTCACGTGAGCCAGCATCCGCTTCATCAGCGTCACTTACCTATGTTGAATCTCACCAGCACCGCTTATCTTTCACGGGCATCTCTGTATGACTGTACTACTCGATTGTTTCAATACCACTCGGCGATACCAGTTCCACATAGTACCAATTTCCTCTCGGACGAGCCCTAAGCAATGACGAAAAGAATTTATTAATGAGAACATGGTACAATATACCCAAAAATTCCGTAAAAGAACAAAGCCATCATCAAGATCCTTCATGCACTGGCATCACGAAAGGGTAATAAGCTTATATTGCAAACAGTTCGACTCTGGTTATCGTCATTCACACCCTGACTACAATAGTAATGGTACCTTTTTTTATCTTTCTTTGCACTAGTATATCTTATGCTTGTGTTATCTCCATCCAATGAATGATAACGAGCCAGCATGATTTCATGTTGCATGATCTTTGTTTTCCTCATTGACATTTCTGAGTACAGCGGCCAGTTTATCCGTCACCTGCCTGCTACATCACTCGGCACTCATGATTGCCCACCACAGATGAAGTCGGATATTTGCATTTGTTTTGTAGAAAGTATTCGTCCGGTTACTAAAGATAAAAAATGGATGAGAACTAAAACAACTCTCTTTTGCATTAAGCGGCAGGTTAATTATTTGTCTTATAGTTTACTTGATGATTGTTTAGTATGGCAGTGTTCTACCATTTATCTTGCGTATGACGCCTAGTAGCTTGATAACATGCCTTATATACATATATTACCTCCACATGACTCACTAGCACATTGCATAAAGACTAAATAAACTTCATTTCACATGTTTACGGTTTAGCACCCCTTAAATAATCCTATCGAATGTCTAAACACCGACCCTAGAAATCGTGCTTACTCCACAATGTCATATATTGGATGCATATTTGAGAGGATGTTGAAACCTCGCATTTATGATAAGATGTTTTGAGCTTTGTGTTTTGCTTCGATTTCCCGTACAAAGCATATATTTGCGGACCCTCATGTATGAAAAACTGTTTATGCTAATAGTTTATGCCAGGCGCTTCACATGTTGCTTTATAATATCTTTATCTTTACTTCTTGTACATACATGCGACTGAAAAATCATCAAGCATCTAAATTAGATCTTACTTGAATACGCACGTTTGTGCCCCATGAATAACCTAGTCACATAGTCACATGAGTAGGCTGTCACTTTAAAGCAAGCAAAAAAAACTCTAGTAACGTGCTTCGGACACCATGCTAGCGAGAGTCCATAGAAGCCGCTTGAAAAAAATACAAATTTGTAGAAGGTTGCGGGAATACCAAAGGTGCCCGGTCAGCTAACAAATTTGCAAAAGGTTGCGAGAACGCCAATGGCACCCGATCGGCTGACAAAAGGTTGCAGGAACGCCAATGGCACCCGATCGACTGAAAAAGGTTGCGGGAACGCCAATGGAACCCGATCGCCTGAAAAATTCACTAAAGGTTGTAGGAACGCCAATGAAACCCGATCGACTGACAAAAGGATGTGGGAACGCTAATGGAACCCGATCAGCTGACAAAATTCACTAAAAGTTGCGGGAACGCCAATAGCACCCGATCAACTGAAAAAGGCTGCGGGAACGCCAATGGCACCCGATCGGCTGACAAAATTCACTAATGGTTGCGGGAACGCCAATGGAACCCGATCGACTGACAAGAGGTTGCGGGAACGCCAATGGAACCCAATCGACTGACAAAAGGCTGCGGGAACGCCAATGACACCCGATCGGCTGACAAATTCATTAAAGGTTGCGGGACGCCAATGACACTCGATCGATTGACAAAAGGCTGTGAGAACACCAACGATATCCGATCAGCTGATGATTCACTAAAAGTCGCGGGAATGCTAATGGCACCCAATCGACTGACAAGGTTGTGAGAACGCCAAGGGCGTCCGTCGGGATGACATAATCCACCGCGCCAAAGGCACCTGACCAATCGATAAATTCATAAAACCCGGGAGCGCCAAAGGCACCCGATTAGCTAACAAACTCGCAAACAACCATGGGAACAACAAAAAAACTCGATAACCATCGAGGGGGGAGTTGGCGCGTCCAACATATGCCCCGCCCTCCTAACTCTTGTTGTTAAGTAAAAACGAGGGGGGAGTAGGCGCGTTCAACATATGCCCTGCCCTCCCAACTCCTGTTGTTAAGTAAAAACGAGGGAGGAGTAGGCGCGTTCAACATATGCCCCACCCTCCCAACTCTTAAATCTAAATAGAAAAAACAAGGGGGTTAGCGCGTTTAACATATGTCCCACCCTCCCAATTCCTATTGTTAAAAACGAAGGAGGAGTAGGTGCGTCCAACATATGCCACACCATCCCAAATCCTGTTGTTAAGTAAAAACAAGGGGGGTGCCCTAGCCTATCCTCCAGTAAAAAATAAGGGGAAGCCCTAGCGTATCCTCCCTCGCCAAGGCATAATACGTGCTATCAACTTGTGGATACCCTGATAATTGTCCTTAGCTCTTCCCCACGCGCGAATGAAAGATTGTCTTCATGTTTATCATATTCCCTACGTGCTTTGTCTTGATAAATCGGTATGAGAGTCCATAGCATACCTACTTCCTCTACCTACAAGCCAGATCGTCCTGAAGGTAAGACGAGGATACAAACTAAAGGCATACCCAACTACGAGGAACAACTAGAGAAAAGAAAAGAGTGGGCTAAGTAAAATCTACGACATGTCTTCATTACACTCACACTAGACCCTCAAATCGCGCTGGTAATACAACCCAAAGGTCCAAGGAAATCTCCAGTTATTTCATACAAAATTCTTGGAAAATGCCTACCCAAACACCCGCGTGCATGGTGAAAATTTCTTGCAAAAACTATCTCATTTCATAAATTACTCAAACTTGCGGACTGATAGACGCATTTATGTGTCTAATATATCTTAATTGTATATATTGTTAGTGCTCGAATTTGTACTTATTTGGTTATTTTATTTATTTGTAGGTGTTTTTGAAAAAATAAGGTTTTGCGGCGAAATTTGCTAAAAATATGGCATTTGGACCTCCGTAGATAACATCACGGAAGCGCCCCAGAAGTGTACCGGAAGCACCCCAGAAATACCTCGGAGGAACCCCGAAAAAAGTTATATTTTCACCCTAGAAAAATCGCTAGGGGAACCCCATTTCAAGGCATATGCTAAAGGGACTCCCAGTCTGGTTAAGGGGACACCACATTCAAAGTTCAAATAATGGAATTTGACGGGAAAACTAAAGTTCACGTCTGATAATTTGCTGTTGGATTTCTGGGCAGTTTTGAGGGAGATTAAATCCCTGAAATCAATTGGGCTAGGCCTGTTAAGACTAAAGACCGTATGCAAGTGATTTTATCGATCAACTTGGGATGGAATGGCTGGGAGAAGCGATCAAAGTCCAAACAGGATACGTATTGTTCTGTCCAGTTTCAAGGATTTTTATGAAATATTTTGTGAGAGTTTTACGCTGGGTAGTTACGTACTAGGTCCTGTTCAAGTCTTGATAAGATTTTGGTGGAAAGTTTATAGCTAACAGACGCGTACGAATAGCTTTGAGCAGTTTTGATAAACCCAGAAGCCGCGTGAAGAACAGAAAAGGAGAAATATTTTCCGAGACTTTGGAGGAAAGAAAAAAAGAGATTCTATCGGGATTTCTTTGAGCTGTGAAGTATATAAGAGGTGGAGAGAAGTTATAGAAGGTTTATCAAGAGTTTGGGGAAGGTTTGGGACGCAGAGGAGCGAAGAAGAAGGATTAGCAGAAATTCCCACCTGCTGCTGCTGCTGCCATTAGAGGACCTTGAAGAACACGAAGAACAGACTGCACAGAGCAGTCTTATTTTCCGCAGCATCAACAGCAGCAGCGAAGTGTCGTTACTTTACTGCAGTTCCCTGATATCGTTCTTCTCTGGACGCTTATAGAGGGTCGTAGTTTCACTGTTTTATATTTTTCACTCTTTTAATCATATTTTGAGCATCAAATATGTATTTTGAGAACATGATTATTATGAGTAGCTAAACCCCAATACTGGGATGATGGAGGAAGCTGTTTTTCAGCCATGTGGTTATTTAAATAATTCTTAATTCACTTTTTGCACCGATTTTAATGAATTTATGATTTCAATTAATTACTTGTGATTTTGTTTGATGGAACATGTTTAGTCCTAGGGATGCTTGATGTGCCATGCTTATAATATACAAGTAATATTTTATGGAATCTAATTTGGCAAAGATAGAGTTAATATTTGTTTTATTTTGAGCTATAATCGCCTAGGATTATTTTCTGAGCCACTTGAATATGAAACACATTGGAATCCTGAGTCCTGGTTCCTCTTGATCTTGTGACATATTTTCTGTATATATCTTTATTTTTAAATCTTTACAAGTCCGAGCAACGAACTCTTATTTACCGCATTAAAACTACTATAACAAAATGGCGCCGCCGACGCGGACTTGTATATAGATTTGTTTTTAGGTTTAATTTTTTATTTATTTATTATTATTTGTTCCTTTTTACGTTTCTTTTTGTGTCTTTGATTTACAGGTTCGAAGTGGAATACTAAGGACTTGGGAACAAAAAGCTTAAAGCTAAAGAGAAGAAAAAAAAAAAGACATAATTTTTTTTAGGATTTAATTTTTATTATTATATTTTTTTTGTATATAGCTTTTATATATTTTTTTTTAGAATTTGTAAATAGGCTTTATTTTTCATAATTTTTGTAATTTTTGGACTTTTTATTTGGACTTTATTCTGGACTTTTGGACATTTTTTATTTTTATTTTTTAACCCTACGGAAGGGTATTATTAATAAAAAAAAATATTAAATGTTTGCAGGGAAGGACGACGATTACGATATCGTCTCGGCCCCTCGGGTTCGTACATGACATAGGAGTCGTGGCCCGAGTCGACTTCAACGGTTCATCCCCCGTCTGGTACGGGAGGTAAGTCCATCGAAACACTCGCGAATCTCCTGTAAGCGAGTTACTGTATTCCTTAAGGTGATTCATTGATTGAGGACGAATTTGGACTGTTTTTAATTTCCTAGTAAAGGGCAAGGCCTGGCCAAATCAAGATAAGGACTCGGATTTCATCACCGTTTCCTTCTTGCCCGCCTTAGGAAAACAAACCGAACGCGAACCTAAGCCTAAAATTTGAATAAACGAGACCGATAGGGTAACGAGCTTAATAGGAAACTCGTTCGAAAAATATTGGTTGCTCTTTAAGCACATTTCAAAGTTCATGATGGTTTCTGTGAGTTGAATGCGTGACTGCGCCGCCTTGTGATAGCGGTGAGGCCTTGGGTATCAAAGCTCCACTGAGCTTCCCTCGCCTCAATTCAACTTACTTTGACTCGGATTGATTCCAGAGGGGTGTGCTCAAATTGTAACGAATTCCTTTTCGAAGGAATAGAAGCTGGTCTAGAAACAATCTAAGTGGAGCCATCATGCTTTTTGTTTGCTAGATTTATAGGTTTGATTTGGTCGAGTCAGCCTTGTTTGTGATTTGTAGAATTCCCTTGCAATTAAGAATGTCGAACTGGTATATAAAGCCATCAGAATGAATATAATTATCCTGAAAATATGGACATTATTATGACCATAGTGGAATAGTGGTTGGGAACGCCAACCTTTTGAAGGTTATGGGTCATACCATGGTGAGCCCAATTACTATCCACACGTGCATCAGTCATACGAGCAAGAAGATTATAGTACTAGTTCTTCGTCTTTAGAGGATACAATCAAACTATTGAAAAGTAGTCCTTTTATGATCCTTCAGTTCCTATTCCTTCTCTAGAAGAGACTCTCAGGAATTTAGCTGAGTCATCACGTCAGTTAGCTGAATCGACGTATAAATATATGAGGTGAATAACGTAGTTATGGACGAAAGAACTGCACAACAACTGAATCTGTAGAAGATATCCTCAATAGATTAACTCAAAACTTAGATCCTACACTAAGGGAACTTTCTTTGGAAGAGACCCTTGAGAGGATAGCTGAGTCGACACGTAGACTTGAGTTAGAGACGAACGAAAGTATTGCTCGAAATAACTTGAATTGCCAAATAGTGTATCCAATACCCTTGATATAAAGTGAATATTTCACTAATAGAACGAGGTTATAAGACACTACTTATTTAGATAAGGTTCAATCATCTTCGTACTATTATGATGATGAGGATAGTAGTGATGAAGAATCTGAAATATGTAGGCATAGTGATCAGGAATCTAGTAATCCAATTGAGCTTTATATGATTATATTATTTCTAGTTCAAATCCAAATAATTTTTATGATTATTCACCTATTCAAAAGGACGAGGATTTGATTAGGGATACCACCGTTTTAGACGATGTAGTTTTTCCTTTTGATTACGAAGCCGATAGTGGTTTAGAGGAACGGGTTTATTCGAAAATACTGTTTTAGAGTCTAGCGACTTAGAAACAATAGTCTTGAGAAGAAGATAGACCCGTAGAGATGAGTAAAGATGCACTACCTGATATAAAACTTAGAAGAATCAATTGACCATTTTCAAGAATCTGATAGAAATTAGGGAGATTGAACTAGTCTATCTAGAGACACTGAAAACTCTAAGTTTGGGGGTGATTATCACTTCCTAGTGCCTTACCTTTAACTCTCAGAAAGTCCCTCACTTAGGACTTGATATCTCTGCCTCCATTTTACAAGATTACTTCATACTCGTTTTCCCGAACCTAATGATGTCCAGGAAGAAGTTCAGTCGTTAGAAACCCATCCTCTGGTTGATGTGGTTAGCCCAGGCATAACCCAGTTGATTGTTTTCCCACCAAATAGTTTTCTTCCAATGTGGGAACGTTGTATTTCAAATGTGTCATATTAAGTTCTGAGACTAAGCCTAAGTACTTTAGGAATTAGAATCGACACATTTTCTTAAGAATGACCACTACTCTCACTGTGGTCAATTATGTAAGTCAAACCTGATTGACTTAGAGGATCCTCAATTATTTAGGTTATATTTTGTGATTCAAGTTCTTATTTGAGTTTTTCCAGACTCTAGGACCTAATAATTTGGATCCAACCTATGAGGAAATGCATCCGAGGAAAATAGTCTATTTAGACCCCTTCATAGAAACTGAACCGCAATTAGCGTAGTTATCCAGAAACTAGGTAAGGGCATGCTAGTCTTGTACATTTTCTTGGTTCACTGCAGTTTCCTTTTGTCAGCTCTTTTTGGTTTTAAAGACCCACAGTTATTCCGGCTACTGTTATACGGTTCGAGTTGACTAACCTTTTCTTAGTCTGGCTGAAGACTTAAACTTAGCACTTCTTGGGAGGTAACCCAATCTCATGCAACCAGGTAATATCCTTCCGTAACTCTTTCACTTCAAATGGTAACAGTTTCTCCTTGTTCATGCTTTTAATTTCATCTTTAGAACATTGAGGACAATGTTAGGTTTAAGTTTGGGGGTATGGGAGAAACTTTTTAGTTGCATAATAAATAAACTCCAGAGCCTAGAAATTTATGCTATTTAGGATGGCACTAACCAATCTAAGTGGATGGAAGCATTTTGGTTTAGGAGTTGAGGAACCAATCTGATTAGATGGAAACATCTAAAGAGTCTATTCATAAAAGCACAGAGCTCAGGTGTTAGAAATAACATGATAGTTTCACCATATCTCGTTGAGTCCTTTTCATTTCTGTTTTATTTTTATTTTAAACTATGTTTCTCTAAGTGATTAGGTGGGGCTCACGATTCAAGTTGTTACCACTGCTAGGGTAAAATAGAGTGACTGAGTATTGCAAAAAAAAAAAAAAGTTATGAAAAAAAAAATTAAAAAAAAAATTAGACCAGACCATTTGACCAAACGGAATAAAATTCAATAAAGTCGACCACTGGATCCCTTGTATATGCCAGTTGTGTTGACCTAGAGTTAGGATTATCGAACACTGGTTCCCTTGTATATGCCAGTGATTTGATATTAGTCAGACTATCTCAGTCATTTAGGATAGGTTTATTTTAGCAGTGGCCTTCAGACAGATATGAAAAACATCGTTCACCTAGTTAACATCAAAACCATCTATTTTTTTTTCTATATCCATCTCTTAATCTATCCATATGATTAGTCTGACTCCGAATATGATGTCCATCGTGAAACTATCTTAGTAGAGCTATGTCACTTTATATGAATTTTAGTATGCTTGAGTGCAATCGACGATGCCTACGACAGTGAGTTAGGATTTTATTTTCTATTTGATTTGCTCGGGATTAGCAAATAATAAGTTTGGGGGTATTTGATAGACGCATTTATGTGTCTAATATATCTTAATTGTATATATTGTTAGTGCTCGAATTTGTACTTATTTGGTTATTTTATTTATTTGTAGGTGTTTTTGGAAAAATAAGGCTTTGCGGCGAAATTGGCTAAAAATACGGCATTTGGACCTCCGTAGATAACAACCCGGAAGCGCCCCAGAAGTGTACCAGAAGCACCCCAGAAATACTCCGGAAGCATCCCAGAAATACCTCGGAGGAACCCTGAAAAAAGTTATATTTTCACCCTAGAAAAATCGCTAGGGGCACCCCATTTCAAGGCATATGCTAAAGGGACTCCCAGTCTGGTTAAGGGGACACCACATTCAAAGTTCAAATAATGGAATTTGGCGGGAAAACTAAAGTTCACGTCTGATAATTTGCTGTTGGATTTCTGGGCAGTTTTGAGGGAGATTAAATCCCTGAAATCAATTGGGCTAGGCCTGTTAAGACTAAACAGACCGTATGCAAGTGATTTTATCGATCAACTTGGGCTGGAATGGCTGGGAGAAGCGATCAAAGTCCAAACAGGATACGTATTGTTCTGTCCAGTTTCAAGGATTTTTATGAAAGATTTTGTGAGAGTTTTACGCTGGATAGTTACGTACTAGGTCCTGTTCAAGTCTTGATAAGAGTTTGGTGGAAAGTTTATAGCTAACAGACACGTACGAATAGCTTTGAGCAGTTTTGATAAACCCAGAAGCCGCGTGAAGAACAGAAAAGGAGAAATATTTTCCGAGACTTTGGAGGAAAGAAAAAAAGAGATTCTATCGGGATTTCTTTGAGCTGTGAAGTATATAAGAGGTGGAGAGAAGTTATAGAAGGTTTATCAAGAGTTTGGGGAAGGTTTGGGACGCAGAGGAGTGAAGAAGAAGGATTAGCAGAAATTCCCACCTGCTGCTGCTGCTTCCATTAGAGGACCTTGAAGAACACGAAGAACAGACTGCACAGAGCAGTCTTATTTTCCGCAGCATCAACAGCAGCAGCGAAGTGTCGTTACTTTACTGCAGTTCCCTGGTATCGTTCTTCTCTGGACGCTTGTAGAGGGTCGTAGTTTCACTGTTTTATATTTTTCACTCTTTTAATCATATTTTGAGCATAAAGTATGTATTTTGAGAAAATGATTATTATGAGTAGCTAAACCCCAATACTGGGATGCTGGAGGAAGCTGTTTTTCAGCCATGTGGTTATTTAAATAATTCTTAATTCACTTTTTGCACCGATTTTAATTGATTTATGATTTCAATTAATTACTTGTGATTTTGTTTGATGGAACATGCTTAGTTCTAGGGATGCTTGATGTGCCATGCTTATAATATACAAGTAATATTTTATGGAATCTAATTTGGCAAAGATAGAGTTAATATTTGTTTTATTTTGAGCTATAATCGCCTAGGATTATTTTCTGAGCCACTTGAATATGAAACACATTGGAATCCTGAGTCCTGGTTCCTCTTGATCTTGTGACATATTTTCTGCATATATCTTTATTTTTAAATCTTTACAAGTCCGAGCAATGAACTCTTATTTACCGCATTAAAACTACTATAACACGGACCGGGGACTCGACCCGAGAAGACAGCACAAGGGGCGCTAGAATGGAATATGTAATATCACTATCGGGTTATTTGACAATTAATCCAATAGTCAGGGGACTAATGTTGATATATGAAAAATATTTCCCCTTGGCCGGGCTAGTGCCCCCAAAAGGGAGGCAAACCCAACATGAAACATGGGGACTAAAGCCCATGTCCACTAAGAAAGTATCCATGGGATGGAAAGGACAAGGGAGGAATTAATAGGATAGAAGGAAGTTGTATTAGAGAAGGAATGACATTAGTAGTAATTAAGGAGGTTTGGGACATGTGGCATGATATGATAAAAAGAGGGGCTTTTAAAAAGTGTATATAAAGAGGCATATAGTGCAATAGAAGAGATCCTTTTTCCTCTCTCTCTCATCTCTTGGGAAATTGGATGTGCTATGGCTAGGACGGGTAGAACCTACCCAAAAATCGGGTATCAACACCTGGTTTTGCTCTGAAAAAGTCCCATGAAAGTTTGGGTAAGAATTAGGAGTAAGATCTGAATCATCTAAATTGACTTGAGTATTTCCTGATGTGTCATCAACTTCTTCTATAAAATTTAGACCATTCTGATTTTGTTCAAAGTGTATAATAAGAGAAGCAATTGGTTCTTTGTAAGCTCTTGTAGGGTGCAGCTGTGCTGGATCTAGATTATGAGCATTGATATCATCAAAAGTAACATCAAATTCACCCCTCTGCAAATAAGCCCTAAGCATACTTGACCTACAACCACTTCCCTGCTTCATTTCACCATGTAAAACCGTATCCGAATCTGTCTGAATAACCGGGTTTGGAGTAACACTAGGCCCACCTTCCTCCATTCTTATTCTTTTACCCCTTCTAACAAAGTTGTCTTCTCCGTGTCTTCCTTTATGTACTACCACTTGTAAGATTCATTGATCAGTACATGCAACTGAAGTAAATGGAGTAATAAAGTTTTTGTAAAGCATTACCAATCACGTTTGGCTAAGCGTGATGATTTTGTCCTTCAACAGATTCCGCAGCAGTAACTTCAACAGATTCCGCATTTTTGTCTGCATGTAATAAAGTTTCTTCCATATTTAAAGCTGGTCCATGTTGAGCGTTATCTGTCTCTGCATGTGGAATATCTGGAGCAGAAGTCGACTGAATAGAAGTATTAGCCGCCACTTTAGCTACCCTCTTATCTGGATTCTCCCAAGAAGGCGCATCAATGATTGAGTTGGAGGAAAGATACCCCTTTTTCTGTTGTAGAAAAAAATTGGCTATGAACTCACAATCTTTCTCCTTGTGGTCTATTGTATAACAGAAGCCACACAGGTTGAAAGGTTATTTTTCATAAAACAAACGTATACAAACTTCCTCACCTACATCATTCTTGATCCAGAATCCTCTTCTTAAGGGATCTCTAACATCACTTAGGACAAGAGCTTTTTGTACTTTTCCTTTCGGAACTATGCAATCCGGTGGATCCAACTCCTTCACTTCACCCATAGCACTTGCTATACCATAAACCATTTCAGGATTAGCAAACTCAGGTTGCATGTTGTATAACCTCATCCAGAGAAGTTGTTTTGTAAGATCCACAGAAGATTTAGGAATCAAAGGATCCCATGGTGCCAAAACCAACAAATCACATTCAATAAACCAAGGTCTATTCTTAAGTACTACATCATATTCTTCCTGAGAATAGAACTTGATCATCAAGCTATCATTATCTTCTTTCTTGATGAAAATATCTTTGCTTTTTATCCATATCTTTTTAAGTTCTTTATCTAATTCACCAACATAATAATTTTTACTGGAATATGGTTTACCAAGAAAACTGAATTTCCATTGGGAAGCCCCTTGAGTTAGTTGTTCCAAAGAGAACTGTGGTTGTCTTAAAGCTCGAAATCTCTCCGATATTTCAAGTATTTTCCATTTTGTCGTGAACCTCTTGAATATTTGCTTCCATTATAACAGAGGAAAGAGAAGAAGAACAAATTGAATTTGGAGAAGAAAACAAGAATAAGTACCAAGAGAATGATAGCAGCACCTCCAGCTTGATAAGTGAATGTGTTACACTTGTACAAAAAGCTTCTCCGCATGTTAAGCCTAGAGATAGGGTTTAGGGATAAGATGGCTAGGATGTTTTTCTGTCAGTTATAACAGCAAAAGAGGATTATAAAATACTGATACAACTTGCAGAAGAAATCTTCTAAAAGATTATAAAAAGTGCGATTCTAATCCACTCGTTAAATCCAATACTCTATTTAATAAAAGATCTTGGAAGATTGAACGGGACAGTCATGCAAAACCACTCCGACTATCTAGGCGTTCATCCTGTGCTGATGCCAAGACCTAGAAATCCAAAGAAGAAAAAATCATATTAGTAAAAGAGATTGGCAAATATAAAATCAAACCCAATCTAAAACATGCAGAAGATAAAATCAGAGATCAGAGAAGATTCTGATGAATTAAAGTGGAAAGATGTTCTCCGATTAACTCCGAGTTTTCGCCGATTTAAGAGCTCTGACTTGATGCTAGTTTTTACTCCTTGTCTTGAGAAATCAATACTGAAAATATCCACACAAACGGAAACTCATGCCATGTTATCTGCCAAACAAATTTTGTAACTAAAAGAAATGCACAGGGATAAATTCTTCCAATTTTTTATATTCTTTCATTTTTATTGTTATTTTTATTTTCGAGTGATATTGCAGAAATCATCTGAGGGCTTCATTTCATTTTAACTAGAGCTAGTGTACAAAGAAATTCCAAAATGAATTTAGAAGGCGTCAAATGAACTGGGTTTCCTCCTTGTGGCATTTAACGAGAGTTAGGTGCACCAGATGAACTAAAGAATGCCCTGAAGGAACTTTGTGCCCTACTTGTTTTAGAGCGCATGAAAGCCATGAAATGCACTCCTTCATGAAAGGCAAATTAAAAGATAGGTGTGGATGCGCATCCGTCAAAGCTTCTTTTTGGTCCGAAACATTTATCTTCTCTTTTACTTCTACGAAGGGCAGCAAGCGATAAACCCCTAGATTTTTTTGAAGTGGATAAACCCCTAGTTGTTGTACTTCTTTAGAAAGTACAACTAGAGGCGGATATGTAAAAGTAATATGAACTTTCCTCTAACATCTCATCTTGAAGTCCAGTGAGGAGTCACAGACACAAAATCTCATAAACATTAGAACTACATCCGTCAATGACAAAAGATGCGAAGTTTTTCTGCAAACTAAAGTTAAAATTGAATCTTAGTGCCCAATCTGTATAAGTAACCCAGCAGTATCTTACCCCAAAAGTCTTTGTTGTGTTCCTCCAGGAACATAATCTAAGCACGGTAAATGGCCAATGTAAATGATCTAAACCTCCAAACTGCATCACTCCTGAAGGAAATCGCTGAGTAAAATAATAAAATATGCTGCAGTTATGTCACACAAAAGCTTCTACAGAAAGAGATTCGAGCTAATAATTTCCTCAATGGTGGATCCACCAAGCACCAGTTAGAGATAGTTATTGACATTGGCTTCTACGTTTAGCTCCAAGCACTCTGGCGTCTCAAGTAAACTTTCTAGTTTGCAGCTACCCAAGAAATGTATCAGATTAAATTGATTAATGGAATGCTCTAAAACATAAACCAAAGCGCCTAGTCTTAACTTACTAATGATATAACATGAGAACAATCTTTTTTTTATCCTGAAAAGACAAGACATGGGTAAAAGTACAAGTTAAAATTTAAAGGGAAAATTAGGCTAAGGCCCAACCCATGGATAACCCATAATATGAGGCCCTTAATTAAAACAAATTTAAATCTAGGTTCCGAGTTATTAAAGGACATCCATACCCTTTTATATATTGTCAAGCCCATAATTAAATAAAATTTAACCCCAAAATTATTAAATGTAGGCCCAAAATTATTAAAATACAGTGTGAATGTGTAAACAGAAGTTACACATGCATATGGCATGTGTATCCAGAAGTTACACATCCTTATGACATGTGTAATGCAAAGTTACACATCAAGAAAATAGACATCAAAAAGAACGCATACAAAAAATACATGTAATACTTTAATATTCATTTATTAATTTCTTAGCATGTGTAACTAGAAGTTACACACGCATCTGTCTAGTGTAATTGAGAGTTACATATGCATCTATCTAGTGTAATTGAGAGTTACACATGCGTCTGATTTGTGCTTTTATGAAGTTTAAATCTTTTCCTTTCCTTCTTGTCTTCCTCCCTCCAAAATGCTTGCATATCTGCAACGAAATAAACATCCATGGATTAGGTTGGATGAACAAAAAGCAAAAAAAGAAAAAAAAATATTAGAAAGAATTGTAAGGCAAAATTATAGAACAAAGATCACAGAAAATACACATGATAACCTATCTTAGCATGTGTAACTGGGAGTTACACATGCATCCGTCATGCGTAATCATCAGTTACACATCCATATCGATGTGTATGCAGAAGTTACACATCCTCATGAGATCGGTTTCTTCACAACACAATAAAGAAACTTGAAAGCAAGTGAATGTATCTTGAGTCAGACCCTCATTCTGCATCCAGGTATGAGTAACAAGTTATAATATACGCAGAAAATGACAGAATAGGGTCAATGCATAAACAAACCATTATGTTGTCCATACACTACTTTCACTATGGACTTGTTATGGACTTAAACTGGTTAACATATCTCCACTAGTTAGTCCTACATTTACTTAAACAAACCATTTCCACTACTTACCTATAGACAGAGATATATAGGGGCATCTGGATTTGCTCGCAGTAGCATTAACTTATCACCTCGATCATCATTGACAACAAGCCGCTCATTTTTATTGTTTCAGGAACAATTGCTCTAAATTCTCAATCACTAACTGAACCTGAATCATTCAAAGCACAAGTAACTACTTAGGTTTAATCATACACAATACTACTACTTGTGAAAGACCTACTAATTTGGTAACCAATTGTGTAAATACTATATGTAAGTAAAATATATGTAACCTGAAGTTACACATTCAATCGGCATGTGTAACTAGAAATTACACATCAAATTAGCTTGTGTAACTAGAAGTTACACATCTAATTAGCATGTGTATCTATAAGTTTCACATACTTTTGCATACCAATAAATACAAAAGGAAAATCAAACACAATCAGCTAAAATTCCCAATAAAAATTTAATAGATGTATTATGTTACAAATGAGTCTCACAAGGTAGTAAATTCAGTGATTGTTAGAACAATCAATCTTAACTAATTAAACTACCGAATTGCACGCCATAATACTTTTAGTACTGCAATCAAGTAATCTAAAGAACATTGTCAGCTGTATTTTAATCTGATTTATTGACATAGCGCATACTACTGAGAAATGATGACAGAGTTAATCCATAAGTACAGGTCTAGCTAAGGGTTCAGTGCAGGCTGGAAGCCAAATAAACACTATGAATACTGAAAAGAAAAAAAAAAAACTGTAAATTATTATGTATAACGTACCATATCCAGAGTGAAAACCCCTCAATCTGGCTTTTGTCATTCTCCGTGCATGATATGGAGAGTGAATGTGGTTTGGTTTGCAGCTGATGAATCCATCTTTAACCAACTTCCTAATGTGTTTCCCTGCACAAGACAACACAAAACCAATAAACTCAACAAAAAATAAGCATAACGTAGATACAAACCAGTAGATCCGCATAGCATGTGCAACTAGCAGTTACACATTCGGTTAGCATGTGTAACTATAAGATACACATTCAATTAGCATGTGTAACTTGCAGATACACATGCATCTGAATTGTGTAACTAGGAGTTACACATGCATCATACTTATATATGTCAACATAAAATCAACAAATTCATACGATACATTAAGTGGTAAAGTAATTGAGTCCATAAGACCCTACATAATATACCAAAAAAAGTAATGTTCAGCTATTATCCATGTAGCAAAACTTGCAATTCATTCTATGCGGCTATGCCTCGTTTATAATAATGAACCTATATATCTTGGGGGAAAATGGTTACCATCAAAAAGTTCAGGTACTTGGGCAGAAGATCATCGAATCCATCTGAGATGAAGACACGTCTGACGTATAACTTCAAGTTGGACTTGTTAGCATTGTAGTAACTCCCATACAGATCATGAGGAGCCTTTGGAGGAACAAAAAGAACAGCCTTGAACTCAACATCACCTTCATCACTAACTTGACTTGTTCCAATCAGACCAAACACCAAAAATCCTGCCAAATGAGCTATAATTCATGTCTCATGCTTAGGTATATGAACAAGCAAAGTATGAAATTTTTCTTCTGAGCCAGCTGACTCAAATCCAGAAATGAAAACAAACAAAGAATCCTGCCAAATGAGCTAATCAGTATTAAGAACAAGTAAGGTATGATCTCCTGAGAACAACAATTATTCCTTCTGATACAAGAAGGAACACATGATTTGACGTGTAAATAACACACAACCCAAGCTCAGCAAGACCACAGACAAAGCAAAACAACTAAGCATTTTTAAGGTTTAACGTCAAACTCTATATAAGAAGTTGCGTAGAGGAAGATAGAGATGAAGTATTGTACTGTCACTACGAGTTACACATGCATATTATATGTGTAACGGCTAGTTACACATGCTAATATGCATGTGTAACTAATGTTTACATATGCCATATGCATATGTAACTACTGATTACACATGCATTTTGTACTCAAACAAGAAAACACCCAAATAAAAAACTAAAATGCCCTCCTCATTTAATAAACTGAAACAATGAAATCATTAAGATGGACCATATTTTCAGTTCCAAAGAGAACAACATACTTTTTTTTAATCTGATTCACTACATGTCTAATAGCCATTCTAAATTTTGCGTAATGTGACTGTCTGACTGAGAGGAGGTAAACATTTACTTACTATCCAATGCGCACTCTTTCAGTTACACATATCAGTTTCCTAAACCAAAAAGATCTGTCAGACTATAATTAGTAGTAATATCTTACAAAACATGAACAAATCGAGAGGCTACTCTAAGATATGAATGTATTAAGTTCATATATTGTTATCAGACATCAACCTAAGCCTTATTATCTCAAATTAAAAATTAAAATCAATCCTAATAACTAACTTACCTGATTTCAATCCCAATTTTTTCGCTTTACCTAGCCTGCAGATCCTCTACATACCAAATATTCACTGCAAGCAACACAAACAAGTTATTATATACAAATTGACATTGAAAACACCGCCATCAGCACCAATATTGGCTCCAAATCCTCATCTATAACCTGCACTTCCTCCACCACAACCTCCTAGAATCACAAACTTAATGGAACAGTTGAAACACTCTGCAAATCCACCACCACTGCTGAACATGACACCTCCACTTACTTCTCCACCACTCAACAGGTCAAAAATCCCCCACTAAAACCTGCATCTGCGCCACCACCACCACCTCCTCATACTCAGCATGGCTAGAAGCCAACAAGTATCATTTCCAGTAAAGGTTTCTTCCAACATAATCAAACTATGGTAGAAGATTAAACTGCCAGTAAAATTGAAAGCATAATTTCGATTAGATATATAGTTTGTGTCATGAAACTGCATCTGTTGTTATTGTTTAAACAATTGAAAATAAATTTCGTAAAATTATCTATCAAGAATAAAATGAAATTGAAAATTAAGAGTGGTTGAAATTAAAATTAAAACTATGGGTAATAGAGACGATGATTTGCTGATATCAAATCTCAAATCAGTTTATAGATCGGAGCTACAATTATATTTACGTCGATTTTGATGAAGAACAGATCTGAAATATTTGTTCAAAATTCTTCAAAAAAATTACATCAAAACAACCAGAGTGAGTAGATGTTGTAGATTAAAGATCCAAACTCTGATCAAGGATCAAACAACGAAATCGAGATTCGTTTTCATATTTTTTTCAAAACTTTTAAAATCAAACTTCAGAGATTTTGATTTCAACTCGAGATTGATAGATTAAAGCTCTTAATTAAATTAAAAAGGATATGGAAAGATTAAACTTACTTTGGTTCATTTTTGTAGATGTTTCTCTTTGATTGAATTGAATCGAGTTTCTTTATGCTCGGATTTAGGTTCGTATCATTTGGTTGATTCTTCTTCAGATCTTCTCATCACTGAAATCGCAAGAACACGAGTTGTTGGCGATGTTTAACTGTGTGAGAACTTGATTTCGAGAGAGAATAATTGTTTCAGATCTGGAAATGAAGAGAAACCATTTCTGCAGGAGATAAACTCGTCTGGAAGAGAGAGACGAAATCTGAAAATGAAAAGAATCGTCTGATATTCCTCTTGTTTATATACAAAAGGGTAGCGTTGTCATTATTAAAATCTCTAATAATTAATTATGGGCCAGATCCGAAGAAAATTTGATATTTTGGGCCTAGTAATATCATTTTCTTAAAGCATGGAGTTGATAGTGGATGATCCATTTAGTGGGGCTTCTATATATTGAACCCATATAGTAGGGTGATTCTAGTATTTAAGCCATGATTACACATTAAGTAAATTATTTTGTTTAGTTAAGGAATGCTCAAACCATGTTTCTCAATCAAAAAAATAAAATTCAAGATTTAGTGAATAAAAAAGAAAAAGAACCTCTCAGAACCAAAAAGCCTAATGTAAATAAGCACTGTACATAGAGTTCAAAAGAACAATAAGGGGTGAAACCCTTGATACTGATAGACAACATATGGGTTATACTGGAACAATTGTATATACTACAAAGATCAAACCAAATTGTACCTCTTTGATGTTTATAAAGTACGGGTGAAACCGAGACACTTCAAGGGTTGAAATCAACCAGCATTATGTTTTTTCGGCTTGAGTGAGATGGCCCATCTGTTCTGTAAGGTTATCGACATTCTTCATATTCCACCAAAATCTCCCACGATCAACAGGCTTACTAGTATTCCGCTCATCAATGTCCCTTCTTTCTGACTGAACCTCTGGTGTATCCGAGGAACCAGGAGTTTCAGTTAGGAACTGTTCCCAGAACACATCATTAACCCCTGTTAGTACAGGAGCAGTGGTTCCGACTTTTGGTTCTTTAGCAGAGTAGACCTCTGGAGAAGTAGCTGGTCTGGAATTAACATCAATACCAGATTCGTTAGGTCTAACATCTACAACGAGTTGAATAGTAGAGATAATAGGGCTTTCCACATTACTTATTGATTCTGCCAACTCAGGAGAAGAATGGATATCCCTAGAGCAAGACGATGATAGATGCAATCTGGGTGATGGGGGTTGCAAGCCTATATCTGGTTCTCCTGAGGATGTGTTTATTTCATTAGAAAAGACAGCAGAAGGTTGTGAAGGTACTGCAATATTTCGCATTTCTTCACCAAAAACTTGACCAACTGCACAGAGAAAAGTTTCCAAGGAATTCATGGTTGATGCCATCTTCTCAAGTGGTTCCCTGTTTACTACAGGGAAAGCAATAAGGTCAGAGTCCTCTGCAGCAACAGGCTTGAATACTACAATCCTTGTCTCTTCCTTATCAGCTTCATCGTGGAAGTAATCTGGCTTAGTCAACCTTCTCCTTTTGTTATGCTTTTCTGATTGCTGAATGAGATTGGAGACAAATCCAGGTTTCCCCATAGTTTGAGCCAAAAAAGCCATCAGTTGCCTCTGGCGTTTCTCCATTACATACAAACGCTCCTCGATAGATTGCATTTGAACCTCCATAAGTTGCTGCTCCTGTGTGTGCTTTTGTAGCTCAAATACAAGGGAGCTTTTATCATGTTTCAATTTCTCAATTTCCTCTTCAAATTCCTGCTTTTCTAATTCACTTAGCGATCCAGAAGAACTTCCTTGCCCTTGGTGATTATTAAGGGAATGACTATGAATTGGTTTGCGTCTATGAATGTTTTTTAGAAGATGCTTCTGACCTCTTACAAACTCCTCATTTGCAAATTCCCACTGATCAGGATCGGCTTTCCTGAAACCCTGAGAAAAGTGAAACAACATCAATGTGCTTCACAGTGATAATAGATTAAACAGAACATGGGAAACAACTAAAATCCCAATAAGAAAGATAATTCAGCTTCACTTACATAAGTATTAAGTTGCCGAATGAAGCTCGAGAAATTGTTATGCTTAAAATACTTGGGCAGCAAATCCCTAGCAAATTCTGGTGGATTCCACACAATAAAGCTATTGTTTGTTTGACTCCACGAGACGACAGAGTCTGTGGCAGGGTCATCGATCATTTCATATGTTTTTGTAAGGAAAGGAGGCGGGGAATTTGTACCTCCCTGAGAACCATCCATCCTAAAACTTAAAACTAACTCTCAGCTTACAAATTCAAAATTACAATCACTATATACCATCTCCTACCTCCACAAAAATTCCCCAGAGACTCAATTTCCTCACATACCCAGCATCAATAAAGATTCCAAAATGACTATTAACTCCTTGAATTCAATCCAATCCGTCTTTTGAAACTCTTAATTTTGGCCTCCAAATAATTTATTCAAATTAAACCAAGTAAATACTTTTTTAAGACCCAAGAGACTAAGGTCATACAAAATAAAGTTACAGATCTACTGAGTCTAACTTCTCCGTTACACTAAAAAGAAATCGCATTCGCTTGAATTCCCTAATTTGACTGTTTGGTTCAGGAAATTGAAACATGAATCGATAATATTTTAGCTAAGGTTTATTAAAATTACCTCAAAAGAGAAACATATCCACCAGACAACTCAAATTTGGAGCATTCTAGGGTTTCCGATTGTGCAAATTGGAAGGAAAGAAAGCCTAGGGTTTTTTTTAAATGAAGAAGAAGAAGAAGGTGATGGTGAGTCGTGGATATTTCAAGGGAGGAGGAGGAGGAGGAGGAGAAGATATAGGAGACGACAGAATTGACAAAGACAAAACTTTGACTGTAATTTGAAGGTTTATTTGACTTGGTGAAGAAGCTGCATACAGAGAGAAAAAGAAGAAATCATTGACTCTCTTTCTCTCTCTAACTCCGGAGGCGTGTAGTCTGTCTGATGTTATAGGATTGAATTTCAGATTTGCATTTTCCTACCCCTCTGGAAATTCACTAATTTAAGGAGGGCTATTGTTGGGACGTCACACTCCAATAGAGGCTTCATTTGGATTCTTAATGTCCAAAAAAGTGGTTATGAGATATCCTAACACCAAAATAAAATATCTAGATTACCCTTGAACTAAAGTAAAAACTTAAAAACCTAATCTTTTCTATTCTAATTCAAGAAAAAAACTGCTCCTTTTCATCTTTCTTCTCTTCCTCTCCTCCACAGTAACTTCAATTTCAATTCAATTCAACTTCAATTCACTTCATCGTTTTCGATTAATCAGCGATTCGAAAACTCAACATCGTCGGATTAAAATTTCTACTAAAGATGAGGAAGAAGCAAACTGATTCCAGTGATGGGAATCAGCATCTCTTAATCAACCACCAGACTAAAATCTTCATCCTCAACAACCGATTCAAGCAACTGAAGAATCAGAATTTCAAACTCCTCAACAACAACCCATGGTGTATGTTAGGTAATAATCGAACAAACCCATCTTTGTTTACTCGTTTTTGTGCTTAAAATAAGTTAGATTGAATGAAATCGAAGTAAAATTAGGTTTCAGTTACATTTCTGCTCGTGTTACGTATGGTTTCGGGTCTAGGTTTCTAGACGTTAAATTTGATATTGAAGAACTTACGTCTAGGTTTAATTGAATTCAACCGTCAAATAGGATTTGCATGTAGTCTTACGTCTAGGTTTAGTTTGAATCAAACCGTAAAATGTTGTATTACGTCTAGGTTAGTTTATTGAATTTTCCTTTTGTAAACCTAGCCGTAAGTTTTGTGTTTTACGGTTTGTTTTTCTATAGGATCAACCTGGACGTAATTATTCCTGTATGTTTGAAGAAATTTCAGATTTCGGTTTACGTCTAGGTTTGTGCACTATATTTTCCAGACGTAATTTTCTACGGTTCGGTTCTCTATAGGGCAAACCTAGACGTAATTTTTCCTGTATATTTCTAAAAAACTTCATGTTTGATTACGCCTAGGTTGGATGACTGAGTTTTCCAACCGTAATTTTTTACGGCTAGGTTCGATTCTGTTTTTCTCTTGGATAACCTAGACGTAATTTATCCTGATATTAATATGTTTTTTTTTGTAGATTACCTTGTGTTACTAATCCATCAATATTGATTGTATAAGTGGAACTTCTTGTAATTTGCAGGAATCCTGATAGAGTAAAGCCTAATAAGAAGAGAGGAAATGATTTAACGTTGTAGATGGTGGATTTTTAAAAAAGGGTAAAATCGTAACCTTACATGTTCCTGATCCAGAAGTCAGACGAACATTGAGAATTATCTCTCATTAAAGCGTGAAAGTTCATGCCACACCTCTGATCGAGCGTACTTCCTCTCAGAATATCTTCAAAAGTCTCTGATCGAGTATATTACTTCTCAGAGCATATATATGCAGTCGCTCAGCTGAGACCATGGCATATTTCATTAACTAAGCAATTTCAGTAATCACTTCTGTAAAGAATCGAAATGATTGGACGGCTCCTAGATGTATTACTCACTAGTATAGAGCACTAACGTCTTCAGGACGTCGCAATGTTCCCTGAATTTACAGAATAAACATTCAAATCGAGCGTTATGCTCCAACTAGCTCATACCTCGATTTTCGAATAATTATAATGCTCCTAGACAGCATGCCTGCTAGTATAGAGCCATCAATTAATTATTTCTAGTCACAAGATTCATCAATTGAATTCCTAGAAAATATTATAAGTTCTGTATAATATTTCGTTACTTCAATTTATGGCTCTTCCTAGCAGAATTCCATGGGTTAGTAATAAATATTCAACGTATGGGCATCTGAGTCACCATCGAGTAAACCCCGAGAAAATGGTGCAAATGTATTTAGCAATAAATGCACTAACGTGAACCTGAATGCACGAACGAGCATTCCAAAACACGAAGGAACGATGAAACCATGGAGAAAATAATAATAATAAAATATTTAAGGAGGCGTCTAAGGGGACCAAGCATGTCGTCGTGGCCGGTCCCACACCCTTCCTTTATTTTATCATAATTTATTATTTTTCTTGATCTCATGAAAATCCTTTTGTTTGAGCAAATCCCTTCAATTCGTGGTATTTCCTTCACATCAAGAAAATTATACAAAAATTACATAAAATTAGGAAAGGTGTCACGG
Organism: Papaver somniferum; assembly: GCF_003573695.1. NCBI lineage: Eukaryota > Viridiplantae > Streptophyta > Magnoliopsida > Ranunculales > Papaveraceae > Papaver > Papaver somniferum. Next base: position 27,133,080 of record NC_039363.1, on the reverse strand, counting down.
GACCGTGGTCACTAGCCGGTCGGCCATGCCATAGCCGTGACCGGTCCCACACCTTGTAATTTCTTATTTTATTAATTGTTATTTCCAACGTCTCATGGAAATTCCTTAATCTTATGAAACTCCTCAGTTTCATGGTATTTCCTTCAACTCAAGGAAATTATACAAAAATTACATAAAATTAGGAAAGGTGTCACGGGACCGTGGTCACCAGCCAGACGGCCATGCCCTAACCGTGACCGGTCCCATCCCTTGTAATTCCTTATTTTATTAATTATTAATTCCATCGTCTCATGGAAATTCCTTAATCTTATGAAACTCCTCAGTTTTATGGTATTTCCTTCACATCAAGGAAATTATACAAAAATTATATAAAATTAGGAAAGGTGTCACGGGACCGTGGTCACTAGCCGGCTGGCATGCCCTAGCCGTGACCGTCCCACACCTTGTATTCCTTATTTTATTAATTATTTTCATCATCTCATGGAAATCCCTTAATTTCATGATATTTCCTTCAAATGATGAAAGTAATATAAAATTAGGGGAGACTCGCGGGACTAGGCTTTAGCCGGCCGACCATGCCCAAGCCGGTCCCACACGCCCTTATTTTATTATTATTAATATTATTAGTTTCCCTCATCTCATGGAAACTCCTTCACTTCAAGGAAACTCCTTGATTTCAACAAACTCCTTGATTTCATGATATTTCCCTAAAATCATGAAAATAATATAAAATTAGTAAAAGTGCCATGGGACCGGGCTCATTGGCCGGTCGGTCATGCCTTGGACATAGCCGGTACAACACTTCATGATTCCTTCATTTTATTATTATTTCCTTCATCTTATGAAGTTTCCTCAGTTTCAGCAAAATCCTTGATTTCTTCATATTTTCTCAAAATGTTGCTCAAACCCATATCAGAAAATATCAAAATTCTCAGGGCTAAGATACGGACACTTTGGTGACGTGAGCATATTACCTTGACCGACCAAGGTTGGCTTTTTATCTTGCAAGGAGCCGGTCCCATGCATTTTCACAATTTGACCTAATTTGTGCAACTGCACGTATTAGGTCCAAAACTCTTCCAAACAATTTTGGAATTTCATAAAATGATCGTCAGTCGATCCCGTGACCAACCAGAGCCGATTTCATGACCCCTTGGTCGGTCTTTCATCTCTTCATGATTTATTAGGTTTTATCACCTAAGGTTCAGACGAACATGATTTGAATAAATGATTAAACCAGCATTTGATCATCTTTTCACCAACTGGTCTTCAAGAGACTTTGGTATTTTGCTCACTCGAGCATCGGGGAACTTTGTGGTCGATTCATTATCCCATAAAGCCGGTCCCTCCTTCACTCCGTGGTTTATTTTCAATAAATCATCTATTGATCAACAATTGATCGAAATTAGGGTTTCGAATCCAAGGTTCATGACTCCAGATTCGAACCCTAATAATTTTATGTTGATCCCGTGATCAACATCTTAATTATTATACTCGGTTCAATTGCCAGTATTTTAAATTAATATTTTATTCGATCCTGCTACCAATAATTCATCAAACGAGCGACATTTGCTCAACTGAGCAATATTTTTCTAAGACTAAGGAATATTGGTTCAACTATCAATATTCAACAATCCTGAGTAATATTTTCTCACCTTAACTATCAACATTTACTCGAGAATTATACCTCTGTCTCAACAGACACGTTCAATTCATGAGTCTTAGAACATTTGCAAATTACGTTCGACCCAGCAATATAAAGACTCATCGTCCCATGAAGTCAGCAACTGACTAACTAAATACACGTCTGCCTTGCAGACTCCACAATCACGCGACATCAATTGTGTCACATGGGGGATATTAACTAGGGTTTTGGTCTGGCGGCCTACGACACGTGTGTTCACCCACGATGAGAATGTGAGCAAGTCGTGCAATCAGTTGAAAGACTTAGAAAAGTAGTGGGTAGAAAATCAACCAAGTCTCCGCACGATGAGCAACTGGTTTTAACACGATTTTCACTTCCCCACTCTTTGACTCCAGCAACTGTCACACTTCATGGGATCAAGGTGTCTACTGCTTTTGCAACATAAATAGTTCTCGGAATCCAGGATTGAGACAACAGACAATTATCGATATACAATCTTAATTTCGTCTACACGAACTCATCATATTAGCAACTACTTTAAACTGAGTAAACTCAATCATTCAGAAACTATTTTCATGCAATATACACAACACACCAACAATCCTTGATCACCATTGATCTCACACATTTCTCAGCTTCCCTCCTACAGACCGACCCATCATCTCTTGAGACCAAATTGATTCTGGAATGGCCATTGTCTTGGTTTAGGCCTGAGTCCTACAGATTGATCTCTTGAACTTAAAGCACTTCCTTCTTGCAGTACATCTGTGTGAGGTTAAACATTTTGCTCGGTTCAAGGAGACTCCTCCGCACGGTCGTCTCTTCAATTCCGTTAAAACCAGCAAATCGTTTTTCCCCATCTACAGATTGGAGACCACAGTGGAAGATCATTATCTCGGTTGCAATCTCAGCTCTCACAAAAATGGTTAATCTTAGGTCAGCTTCAGTTACAAATCCTAACCCAAACAATGCTAGCACTAGAAATACTGGTGGTGCTCCAGAAAGTGCTCCATCTCCTAACAACGGCACTAGCGACACCACTCCTCCTCAAACCAATATCAGAAGCAATCCTCTCTTTGGACGGTCTTCTGAAGAAACCAGATAAATCCACCTACCATAGGTAATCTCATGAAGGTGCAAGAGACTCTTGCCAAGAATCAAATTGACATGGCCAATACTCATAAAGATATGTGCAATTATCTCAAAACTCTCACTGACAAGATGTCAGAGAAAACTAAGGAAAAAGGAAAGGGCAAAAAAAAATCTTCGGCTGCTGATCCTGAAGTCACTCCAATTCATATGGTGGATGACGATGAAGTCCGCAAAGCTGCAGACGATCCATCAGTGAAGGAGCCACCATATTTCATCACTAGGGAATATTTGGAACGCCTCTTGTAGAACCGTGGAAAAGACAAAACATCACTTGTCCAATGTCACCAACCTCCAACCCTCCACAAATGTTGTTGCAGAAGGGAGGAAACGGAAAGATGAGTCACAACGCAAGCACGCTTCTCTAACATCCCAGGCTCCTCTGGAGGCACAAATAAAATATCGAGTGAACATAAGTTACTGGAAGTCACGAAGGAGTGATCGAGTTAGTGGAAGTCTGGGTTCAATATGGTATAATCAAATTGTCGTTCATCAGGAGAGAGCCAACTGAAGAAGAAATGGAGAATCCCAGGTACTGCTATCTTCATATATTCATCAATCATCCAACAAGTAACTGCAATATTTTCAAGCACATCTTCAAAGAGAAGGTTAATCCACAATAGCCTCAACTGGGGACTAAAGGAATACACATAAATTCTCTCCCAATCATAACCTTTACACTCTCTGAACAACCAGACAAAGAAGCAGTTCAATCGTTGATCGAGCATATCTGTGAAATTGCTCCTGTCTGAGATACAAAGGAAAGACATCTTCACAGCACCGAATTACATTGTATTAGACGTCTGTCTATCCCGGAAATACTCCTTGAACCTTCACCCACATACAAGAAGATGCACGACTGGGAACTGCTTACTACAGTCCATCTCAGAGGAAACAAATTCGGAAGAGTGTTGATCGATGCTGACACCGCCATCAACATTGTTCCACTAAAAACCTCAGATTCGCAAGCATCACTCGACAAGAAGCTACTCGTGATCCCATCTCAATCAGAGACCTTAAAGCTCGAAAATACTTATGGATACATCACTCTCAAAGTGAACATAAGTTCAACAGATCAAGTTTCACATAATCAGGAAGATTCAGGATATGACATGTTCTTCAGACAAGCGTGGATCCACGCTGAAAAGATGGCTACTGACAAAGCGCCTTTGGTTGCACATCTCTCCAACAAAGAAAGAAGATTTGACGGACATTCCATCATCAGAGCACTTGAGGGAATTTCGAACTTTGACGAGGTTGAAGCAAGAACCTGCAAAAGATGCATAGACATTCATCAAGAGGTTCCACACTCAGGCAAGTCTCATTCCTTTCATGTCTGTGTCATTTATTTCCTCACATGCTATCCTAGCATGGGGACTCAATTGCTAGCAACTCTGCAAGATGTTATGAATGATAACTTCATCGCGTTAGTACTTTACCAAGTGGTTGAATCCGACACTTCTCCGAGTCGAGCATTGAGACATTCATTACTGAGATGATGTCTGGCAAAGAACACTTTGGGCGTTTCTCCAGCCTTGCAGGGTGTCCATGTGTTCCACAAAATCATAAAGCTCTGATGGTTATACAAGTGTTGAATCACAAATCCTCAACGAAAGGAATGTTGAATCAACAGAAGATACTGGGCCGAGACGATCAAACCTAAGACACTCGATGCTTAAGGAATATACGCTTCAATGCTCAAGCATCTAATAAGCCTTAAAATTGTACTCACAATCAAAGAGTACACCTTCGATAATGGAGAATCTAGATTCAGCACAAATATCTCGACGATGACACACTGATTCAACAACAACACGATCAAAGTGTAACTGAACTACAATTAGTAAGTCTTCATTATCCCATGATGATACTTCTGAAGAAGATGCAACATCATTCATCCATGGATGGCACAAACTCCTTCAAAATACACTGGGGACTTGATCTTATTGGAGAAATCGATTCAAATCTATTTCAATAAATGTTATCCACATAACAAGTTATTGCAGACTGATGTAATTCCATGAAACGTCATCAACGAAACTTCTCTACATCACGAACCTTGCACGACCAAGGAACTTTTTCTCCTCACATCCAGAATGGAGGCTGTCGCTGCTATCTGCCACAACAACATCGATTCCCTGAAGAAGCCACTGTGGAGAATTTGGGTTTAAATCCTAGTACACCTTCATCTTAGGAATGCTCGACTCACCAATCAGTTCGTTCATATAAAGGAGAAGCAAAGACTATGTCGATAATCTAGACTTTTCGGTCTCTGGAGCAACTCCAACCATAGTATCGGCATCAACAAGGATATGTGGAGAAACTCCATTCATAGTATCAGCATCAACAAGAATATCTGGAGAAAATTCATTCGTGATCTCAGCATCAACAACGGTCTCAGGAGCAACGTCCTCATGACAGGGCTTCATCAACTAACCATTCTCTGAAGTATTACACATGAAGCGGACTACTCCAAAAACTAATGATTCATATCAAGATGTGTATACATGATAACATGTTCTCATGAAAGTCTTACCAAAGTTTACATGACTGGCGGGAAGAATTCAAAGTCTTCTACAAGATCTTATCATCACCTCTACAAATGAGATACAACACACTTCAGGCCATGGGTTTACAAAAACGTATCAATGGGTAAGGAATGGGACAATTCTTCCTGAAAGAAAGATGTTCGTCTATGTCTCTTCTACAACATACCAAAAGGGTGCATCAATCGGATATACGAGCTGAAAGATATGGCCTTTACTGTCAGCTCTACGAAATTTGAAAATTTTATACGGGATTACAAATTACAAATGTGCATGCTTCGTTGGCTGATCTCTACAACTTCAAATTGAGTGATTCTTTTCTCATGTGATAACTTTGTCTCTTATCTTCAAAAGTTGGGGTCAAGCACCAAATTCTGACACTATATGAGGTTCTTACAGCTTCCAGAGCATACAACATCCAAGCAGCAATTCTTAGACGGGATTCGTAACTCCCACAGTCGATCGGTGTCCACCGGGTCTTTCCACTAAGTTCTTCATCAAGGTACCTTCAATTTCGACCACCTAGGTATTTACATCAATTTTTCTACCTGGATTCTCTATCCAAGTCTTGCCAGGAGAAGAGAAAACGAAAATGAGAGATTTAACAAAATACTGGGGACTGACGGTCCACTGATCATGATGATCAGTTTCACAGTCCAAGACCCGTGGCACAATACTCTCATGTGCTAATCATTCGTCATAAAAGTAATTCTACCACCAGGACATGAAACCATGGTCATTACATTATCCCCTCTTGAGAGCAATCTCAGTTATGGTCCCGTGACCAGGGTTTCATAAGTGATATTTCTACGGCTAACAGAAGCAAGATGGCACTGCAAGCACCATGCTCATGTACCAATCAAGGGCTCCTGATCTCAAATGACTCAATAACATTAAAATCCTTCACCAACCGTTCAAGACACAAGCGAATGGTCTAAATACACAACAGGAGTGTTTTACAACAAGCTTGTCTAAGATGAATTTAGACTGTCCCGCACAAAGCAGCAATCTGGGAGAAATTGGTGAAGAATCTAGGAATAGGTTACATACCATTCTCTTCGCATTGATGTTATCTACAACATATCCAAAATTCACAGAAATTGGAGAAACGAGCAAAATGATGTGGCCAAAACTTTGGACTATATGACAGCTGAAAATTTTCTAAAAACCTCATGGAAGTTTACTGTTTCGTCAATTTAGGCCCTTAAACGTGCTCAAAAGCCTAAAATATTCTTTGCAAAAGATTGGAAATTTTCTGAAGATGAAAAAACATGGGTAGATCACGAAAATCCGACATCGGACGAAGATTCTACATCATTTTCAATGAAGACTTGACTTCTGAATTTTCTGATGACGAATTATGACGAAATTCTTCATTCATCTACATCTGAATCAGAAGCCACGTCTTCCGCGCGAGGTCAGACTTCATCTTCAGCCGCTAGTCTCATTTGATGAAGCCGGCGGCGTTTTGCTGATAAGCTGCAAGCCTTTCATCTTCAGCTTTCCTTTTCAGTAATAACTCATCTCGTCCCTGCTTCTCTTCTGCATTCGCTAAGGCTAAGAAGCGTTGATTCCACCACGGACGACTCCCATATGATCGAGAGACATACAATGCATCAGCTTTCCAGCGTCTCTGAAAGGTTGATTCACCTCGGCATGAACATCTGCATAAGTCTTCATATTTGACTTGATATTTCTGGAGCGTTCCCCGGAAGGGTCAGAAGAGTGGTTGTAACCAAAAGTCACCACTATCTGAGGCGAAAGACATGGAGTCATGGATATACCAATCACAAACGCGGAACAAAATGGTAACAATCCAACTCTTACTTATTTACAATTTTACCATATGTAGTGATTATAACGTCAGAATTTCAAAAACTTACTCGTTCCCTCAAACCCGCAAAGACGAGAAAAATTCATTATTCAAAATCATGACTTGATTTTCATAAAACCGTGAACAACCCACGTGAATTTTAACATCCACTGGTTTTTCAAACAGACGTCCATTCGGCAATTGTGAAAACTCACATACAGACATTATTTCACCATGTATAATGGTCTACTTTCAACAATTGTTCAAAATCAAAACATGATTTTACAAAATATAAATATTTAACGTGAAAACTCACGTAAATTTGAAAAATATATATGTATATATTTTGCTCCCTCGCACGAGCATCTGTCTTCGAAGCGAGAGTATATTTTCAAAGATTTCTGAAATCTCGAAAATAAAAAAAATTCATGAAAGCTCATAAACAAAATTTTATTACTACCAGACGCACGTTTATTAAAAAAAAAAACTTTTATCTCGTACAAGCATATCCACCTTTGAAACGAGAGTTTATTCCACCTTGTGAAATCTCACATATTTAAAAAAATAAAATTTTGGTTTTCGTGAAAGCTCATAGACAAAATTTTATATCATCAGACTGAGGTCTATTTTGTTTGTTCCTTAAACTAACAAACGAACGAGCGTCTGTTCCTAAAAAAGGATTTCTTTTCTTGGGCCCGGACCCATGAATCCTAAATCAACCAAGGTTCGATCACCAAATCAGCAGTGCTACACCAATTTGCGCTCGATGCTCTATCATTCTACTGGGATCTTCATTCAAGCCATGGTTTGTACGTGCAATCGAAAATCTGGTAACATTCTATCTTACGACTAAGTTCAATTACTTATTTCGTCCGTCAGTAGAAAATCACCATCCAGTGCTGACTGAGGAACATGACTCTCCCTCACTAAGCAGGGGACTTAATGTAGATGGTGGATTTTTAACAAAGGGTAAAATCGTAACCTTACATGTTCCTGATCCAGCAGTCAGACGAACATTGAGAATTATCTCTCATTAAAGCGTGAAATCTCATGCCAAACCTCTGATCGAGCGTACTTCCTCTCAAAATATCTTCAAAAGTCTCTGATCGAGTATATTTTTTCTCAGAGCATATATATGCAGTCTCTCAGCTGAGACCACGACATATTTCATTAACTGAGCAATTTCAGTAATCACCTCTGTAAAGAATCGAAATGATTGGATGACTCGTAGATGTATTACTCACTAGTATAGAGCACTAACGTCTTCAGGACGTCGCAATGTTCCCTGACTTTACAGAATAAACATTCAAATCGAGCGTTATGCTCCAACTAGCTCGTACCTCGATTTTCGAATAATTATAATGCTCCTAGACAACATGCCTGCTAGTATAGAGCCATCAATTAATTATTTATAGTTGCAAGATTCATCAATTGAATTCCTAGAAAATATTCTACGTTCTGTATAATATTTCGTTACTTCAATTTATGTGTCTTCCTAGCAGAATTCCATGGGTTAGTAATAAATATTCAACGTACGGGCATCTGAGCCACCATCGAGTAAGCCCCGAGAAAATGGTGTAAATGTATTCAGCAATAAATGCATTAACGAGCACCTGAATGCACGAACGAGCATTCCAAAACACGAAGGAACGATGAAACCATGAAGAAAACAATAATAATAAAATATTGTAGGAGGCGTCTAGGGGGACCAATCATGCCGTCGTGGCCGGTCCCACGCCCCTTCCTTTATTTTATCATATATTTAATTATTTTCCTTGATCCCATGAAAATCCATTCGTTTGAGAATATCCCTTCAATTCGTGGTATTTCCTTCACATCAAGGAAATTACACAAAAATTACATAAAATTAGGAAAGGTGTCACAGGATCGTGGTCACTAGCCGGTCGGCCATGCCATAGCCGTGACCGGTCCCACACCTTGTAATTTCTTATTTTATTAATTGTTATTTCCATCGCCTCATGGAAATTCCTTAATCTTATGAAACTCCTCAGTTTCATGGTATTTCCTTCACATCAAGGAAATTATACAAAAAGTACATAAAATTAGGAAAGGTGTCACGGGACCGTGGTCACCATCCAGACGGTCATGCCCTAACCGTAACCGATCCCACCCCTTGTAATTCCTTATTTTATTAATTATTATTTCCATCGTCTCATGGAAATTCCTTAATCTTATGAAACTCCTTAGTTTTATGGTATTTCCTTCACATCAAGGAAATTATACAAAAATTATATAAAATTAGGAAAGGTGTCACGGGACCGTGGTCACGACCCGGCCGGCCACGCCCTAGCCGTGAACGTCCCACACCTTGTAATTCCTTATTTTATTAATTATTTCCATCATCTCATGGAAATCCCTTAATTTCATGATATTTCCTTCAAATCATGAAAGTAATATAAAATTAGGGGAGACTCGCGGGACTAGGCTTTAGCCGGCCGACCATGCCCAAGCCGGTCCCATACACCCTTATTTTATTATTATTAATATTATTTGTTTCCCTCATCTCATGGAAACTCCTTCACTTCAAGGAAACTCCTTGATTTCATGATATTTCCTAAAATCATGAATATAATATAAAATTAGGAAAAGTACCATGGGACCGGGCTCATTGGCCGGTCGGCCATGCCTTGGCCATAGATGGTCCCACACTTCATGATCCTTCATTTTATTATTATTTCCTTCATCTTATGAAGTTTCCTCAGTTTCAGCAAAATCCTTGATTTCTTCATATTTTCTCAAAATGTTGCTCAAACGCACATCAGAAAATATCAAAATTCTCAGGGCTGAGACACGGACATTTTGGTTTGACCAACCAAGGTTGGCTTTTTGTCTTGCAAGGAGCCGGTCCGATGCATTTTCACAATTTGACCTAATTTGCGCAACTGCACGTATTAGGTCCAAAACTCTTCCAAACAATTTTGGAATTTCATAAAATGATCGTCCGTCGATACCGTGACCAACCAGAGACAGTTTCATGACACCTTGGTCAGTCCTTCATCTCTTCATAATTTATTAGGTTTTATCACCTAAGGTTCAGACGAACATGATTTGAATAAATGATTAAACCAGCATTTGATCATCTTTTCACCAACTGGTCTTCAAGAGACTTTGGTATTTTGCTCACTCGAGCATATGGGCGCTTCATGGTCGATTCATTATCCCATAAAGCCGGTCCCTCCTTCACTTCGTGGTTGATTTTCAATAAATCATCAATTGATCAAAATTAGGGTTTCGAATCCAAGGTTCATGACTCCAGATTCAAACGCTAATAATTTTATGTTGATCCCGTGATAAACATCTTAATTATTATACTCGGTTCAATTGCCAGTATTTTAAATTAATATTTTATTTGGTCCTGCTACCAATAATTCATCAAACGAGCGACATTTGCTCAAATGAGCAATATTTGCTCAGACTAAGGAATATTGGTTCAACTATCAATATTCAACAATCCTGAGTAATATTTGCTCAACTTAACTATCAACATTTACTCGAGAATTATACCTCTGTCTCAACAGACACGTTCAATTCATGAGTCTTAGAACATTTGCAAATTACTTTCGACTCAGCAATACAAGGACTCATCGTCCCATGAAGTCAGCAACTGACTAACTAAATACACATCTGCCTTGCAGACTCCACAATCACGAGACATCAATCGTGTCACATGGGGGGATATTAACTAGGGTTTTGGTATGGCGGCCTACGACACGTGTGTTCACCCACGATGAGAATGTGAGCAAGTCGTGTAATTAGTTGAAGGAGTTAGCAAAGTAGTGGGTATAAAATCAACCAAGTCTCCGCACGATGAGTAACTGGTTTTAACACGATTTCCACTTCCCCACTCTTTGACTCCAGCAACTGTGACACTTCATGGGATCAAGGTGTATACTGCTTTTGCAACATAAATAGTTCTCGAAATCCAGGATTGAGACAACAGACAATTCTCGATAGACAGTCTTTCGTTTACATGAACTCATCATCTTAGGAACTACTCTCAACTGAGTAAACTCAATCATTCAGAAACTATTTTCACGCAAAATACACAACACACCAACAATCCTTGATAACCACACATTTCTCAGCTTCCCTCTTACAGATCGACCCATCCTCTTTTGTGACCGGTTGACTCTGGAACGACCATTTTCTTGGTTTAGGTCGGAGTCCTACAGATTGTTCTCTCGAACTTAAAGCACTCCCTTCTTGCAGTGCATCTATGTGAGGTTAAACATTTCGCTCGGTTCAAGGAGACTCCTCTGGACGTTCGTCTCCTCAATTCCGTAAAAAAACCAGCAAATTATTTTTCCCCATCTACAAACGCCAAAAGAAACTCCTACACCTCGCCATGAAATTCATTGTGGGGTAGATTATAGAGGTCTCCCCAAGGATGCTAAGAATAAGAAGGATATGATTCAAGGAAGTAGCTCAACATGTCCTAAAGCGCCTCAAGAGGAAGATAATGTTTTCCAAGATTTAGAAATTGAAGGGGATCAATTTGAACTACCGGTTATATCGGGAGGTACACTTGTGATTAGGGATACACCAAATCAACAAGAAGAAGAAGAATTTGTTGTTGAAGGCAAAGGGAAACAAGTTGTTGTTGCTTCACCTGAAGCTACACCTAAACCTCAAGTGAAGGAAAAGAAGTCGAGGAAGAAACCTTCACCCAAAAGGCAAGCATATTCCTAAAGGCAGTAATTTGTTGCCTAAGAAGAAGAATAGTGCACTTTGGGGTGAGGCGCCCGATAAATCTGCGGTCTTATTTGGTTATCCACATTCATGGGCTGCTAAGGTTTGCGAAAGCAAGGTAATAATCTCAAACTTTCTCTTATTTTGCATGATTTTGTTCAACTTGATATATTGTTTATTTGGTATAATTTAGAAATTTAACAATTTTGTTGTTTATACATTCTATGTAGGATCATGAAATTGCGGTAAAGAAAATGAAACATCAAAAGGTTGCTCATTGGCCGTTAGATGAAGAATGTGAAGCGGTTCGTGATATTGTATTGGATTCAGGGTTAGGTCGTGGAATTCTATACCATCAGCATAAGTTTGATTCTATTATTGCAAGTGCCTTTAGAGAGCGATATTGGCTAAAAACCGATACTTTTCATATCCCATTCGGCGAGATGACAATAACGCCAGATGATGTGAATCAAATCTTGGACTTAAACATTGAAGGAAAAGCTGTTTCTGAAGGTTTTGACAACAACATAAGTTGGACGGATCTTTATGCTCTTGTCAAAGACACACTTGGATGGGAGCCAGCTGAGATGGAGAAACAGTTTAAGTGGGCTGGTTGAGATAAACCAACTAAACCAAGAGAAGGTCCATCTATACCTGTCAAAAAGATATTGTTGAAGAATCTGAAAGATATGTTTGGAGTAATACACGACGCTATAGGAAAACGAAAGGAGTTTGAATATGTGGTTATTAGATCTTCTGGCGTGGTACAGGTTTAGTTTTGCATTTCCTTCTACACTTTAATTGTGCAGATATGTATTCTCTTACATACATCAAAGGAGATAAATTCGAAATGAGATCTAACTGCCCGTAACTATTGAAGGAGGTAAACTAGGAAGAGTAATTGTAGACTTTGATAACTTCTCAGTCACAAGTAGTTGAAATAATATAGGATCAGGGTAAGACTCTGATCCTCTACCTATCATTGAATGCCGGGATTTTTACAGCATAACACACAAAACAAAACAAAACAAAACAACCATCTTTGAATAGCGATTTTCATTTTGGTAATCGTTGTTTATAAATTACCATGGGTTCCATTAATTAACTAGATGAACACGCGTATTGTTTACTTTTAGTTCGAAGTACTAAATGCATAACTCACAAACTAGATAACGTGTTCAAAGTAAATGCAACTGTTGCCCTTTAGCATTAATTGGTACCAGTTTTCATATTTCCAAAGGCAATAAACTCTAAAAAATGCATCATCAAACAACGGCTCTATTAAAAAGATCTTCTGCAACTAACCAGCAAGACTCTTCATTAGTAACATAAAACCAGGAAAGATAGTGTAATTCCTTAAAATAAAAAGAAAAAGGAGATGAAGACGATATACGATTGGAGAAAACTTACTTAAGGTCTCTTACTTATTTTAATTTCTTCTTTTTCTTCTAAGCTGCTTCAAAACTTGAAGACATAAAAGATAAGACCCACTTGTCAAAAGTAAGCTAGCCGATACTACCAAGTCGTAGAGAGACTTATTAAGAGAGGGTTAGAGAGAGAGAGGGGAATTTATTGCCGACGAAGAAAGATCAGATGATTTTTATTAAGAGAGGGTCAGAGAGAGAGACTTTTTAATATATATATATATATATATATATATATATATATATATATATTTTTTTTTTTTTATGTATATATTTATTATGTTTATACATAATTTTTTAGGCATTGGTATATGACCACTTTCCGAACATGAGACCTTGTACGACTTGGTCAGATGATGAAACTGACCCTACAGGAAAAAAGTTTGTATTCACTGGTACCCAAGTAAAAGAAGAGAAGATAACTGATTTAAGGTTGAAAATGGATGCTCCCACCGTTAAAGATGTGATATTTGATCCTTACATAAATCTAAAGCAAGATAAGTTTGGAGAAGAGATTGATCATCGTGTTTTTTCAAGTTTGGAATCCTACAACGGGCCTTTGTTTCATCCTCATGGGCACGTAATGACCAATCCACGTCGAGTTCTTCGCCAATATGGTTATATGCAAGAAAAAGTCACTCAAGAATCATTCAAATTGTTGGATAATGCTTCTTCCGTAAAAAGTGCCAATGTCGTGCTCAACTACAGCCCAGAGCCAAGTATTGATGTTTGGAACGACCTCAATAATGCACAATACCAAATCCATATGAAGGAGCTCAATCCTGCTCTAGGCACAAAGGAAGCCGAAGAAGGTTATTTGGAATGGTATTACCATTTTGGTCATCCTCATGTGATCAATAATGATCCGGAAGCGCCGGTATATATCCAAAAGGCTCAAGAAAAGAAGATGCGTGAAGCCGAGAAGAAAAGTGTATTTGATATGGATTGGAAGGCGCTATATTTCAAGATGGTAAGTAAAGTTGTTATTTTTTATGATCCTTTTTTACATTTCTACTAATATGTTTCATGACGCTATATTTGTTTGTACTAATATGTTTGTTTCATTTTGATATGTAAAATAGAAAAATAAATGCCTTCAATTGGCACAAACATTGACTCCATAAGTCAAAAAAGGTGAGGCCCTCACAAGTGCACAAGTAAAGATTTTACAACAACAAATCAAAGACTTTCCTGATCCAAACAAGGATTACGAGAACTTAGAGAGGGGATCGAAGAGGAATAGAGATATGGGTACTAGTAAATGTCATCCATCACCTAGTAGTTCCGAAACCAATGAAGAGGATATGCATGCTCATGGTCGGGGTCGGGGTCGTGGTCATGGTGGTCGTGACGGTCCTCGTACTCGAGGTGGTAACAAAAGCAACAAAAGAGGTCGTGGTCGTACTCGTAATAACTAGACGTTTCCTTAAACTCTATCAATATCATAATGGTAGAAGACTATTTAGTTTCCTTTGGTTGTTTGTGTGGTTTTTTATGAACAAGTTTCCTTTGGTGTAGAAGACTATTTAGTTTCCTTTGGTTGTTTCTTTGGTTTGTTATGAACAAGTTTCCTTTGGTATAGAAGACTATCAATATTAGAATTAATTTTCCTTTGGTTTGTATGGTTTGTTATGAACAAGTTTTAAGTTTGGATTCTATTTCATTGTATTATAATGAATTTTCAAGTTAGAATAAACCAAAAGAAGAAAAATGTATGTGAATGTTCACTTACGGTTGGGTTCGTCTGATCAAAAACCAAACAGTAACAAACCAATTATTTTTACGTCTGGGTTTTTGGAAGTCTTTACCCAACCGTAAATCTTTCTGTGTACTTTTTTTTCCAATATCTAATGCATACGTATCTTTATATTTGAGTGAATGCACAAATTTGGCTTAGTATTAGCTAGAATGAATGGATAAGTCTAAAAATTGGATTTGTGTTGCTAGTTTTAAAGTTAAACACAAAATCATGGTTTGGTACTCAGGAAGAATTACGGCTAGGTTTAGGGTAGGAAAAAACTAGCCGTAACTCTGACAAACAAGTGGTCGTGGGATTCTAGCAGAGTTACGGATAGGTTGGTGCCAACCGTAAGACTAACTCCATCAATTTCCCAGAGTTAAGGCCATGTATCTTTTCTCTCCAACCTATTTGTAACTCTGACAATCACTTGTTTTTCTTAGTTTCTAGGATTACGGTTGGGTTCATGTTCTCTCCAACCCATTCGTAACTCATATTTAGGGTGAGTTTTGTTGTGTTTTTGTCCCTATTTGGTTTGAAAATAGAGCCGTTGGGAACTTGTACGACCTGAGTTTTGAAAATAGAGTCGTTACACATCTTGTTTTTATATATAAGTTGAACATACATGCCCAACCATCTTATTTTTTTCTTATCTAGACATTACATCTTCAACATCAACCATCTCCACATAAATTCTTACTCTAATATAGAAAGAAATATACTAGATTATGGTTGAACCTGGTTTTACTTTGGATGAAGATTTATGTATTTGCCGCAACTATGTACTATGCTATCCAAAAAGAGGAGAAGAACGACATCAAGGTGGTTTTATGAGTACAAGTTATTGGAGAACCATTTATGAAAACTTTTGCTCTGAAACCGGTAACCCTTATAACCGTGATAGAACTAAGTTGTATTGTCGGTACGGAGATATAAGGTATCAAGTTAAAGAATTTATGGAATTAGTTCGTATTATTGGTCAAATACGACTTAGAGGTGAAACTAATTATGAAGTTTTAGAGTGTGCTATTCAGGAATGGAGAAGGTGGAAAAGGTCAAATTTCCAATACTTACCTCATTTCAACATCCTGAAGGACTTCTATCGCACTCGTAGACCCGATTATTAGTCCTTTTGTAATGAAATTTATATGTAATGTCATGTGGTTTAATGGATTGTAATTTCTAAGTAATGTCATGTTGTTTAATGGGTTGTAATTTCTATGTAATTTCATGTGGTGAATGTTCTTTTAAGATCAACATTTAGATCACATCAAGAATTATGGCTGGGTTTGTATAGGAAAAAACCCAACGGTAACATAGCTTATCCCCAAAATATTGCAAAATATGTAGTTACGGCTAGATTATTTGGGACACGAACCTAGCCATAAGTATTCTTGTGTTCCAAAATTTTATCAAGAAAAAATAGAAAACCAATTCAACAAAATATTGCATTCATATTCCTAGTAAGTCATTCAAAATACATATAATACTGTCAAATCTAGACAAAATACTTCATTCAAAAATACCAAAATACATATGACCCTATTATCACTTCTAGACAAAATCTTTTATTCCTAGTGAGTCATTCAAAATATTTTCACCACCCTTGATCGGTTGTCAACCGTCAAATATAATTTCACTTTCTCACTCAACTAAATTTAAATGAAGTACGTGGTAAGAAAGAGTTTGTATCCACAGAGAGGCTTTTGTTGTTATGTAATTTTCAGTTTCTAAGATAACCAAGGGGGATTTTTGTTTTAGCAAATAAAATAAAGTAAGGCAAAGAAAATAGTTGGAATAATCAATAAGGAGAAGATATTGGTTACGGGATAGTATCAATCACAAACATGTATTTTCATCAATGACTAGAATTGATATTTTAATCTCTCATCTATTAAAATCCCTAGGATACCTTGATCGCAAGAATATCCCGCTAATTCCCTAATTTCATCACAACCACATTAAAAGATGCATATGTGAATTCTTCCTAGAAAGTAACCCAAAGTGTAAAAGCACAATTAAGTTGAACTCCCTAAAAGCTTTAAGATTTATGGAATAAAACTAATCAAAGCAATCAAACGTGTAAAAGCACTAATTCGATTTAACCAAGGTTATGATTCATATGTGACTAGTAAGATATATCACTACAAGCACTACCCACAATTATGCTACTTAAAATCAGGGACAAACAACTTTTTCATATTGAAAACCCTAATATAGCTTTAGAGATGAATGCAAATCGGATTGATTCCGGATTCAACCAATCAAACAATCAAATCCTATAACAATATAGACCATGAATCATAAACAATAAAATGTTGGGACAAAACTAATCCATAGATTCAAATAACATATTTGAGAAATCAACTTTTATCCTATAACCAATAGTTGTATTTAGTTACTCATAATAATGGAGTTCATCAAAATCATAATCAATAAAATAAAGAAGATGAAAACAAACGAAAGCAAACCCTATAAGAAGTTCTCTCCAAATCTCCAAGTAGAAAATAATACGTGATATCCAAGTTGTAGAAAACTTTCTCTTTTTGTAGCTTTTCTCCCTTCCAAAACTAGGTCAAAACTTCAAAGCCCATTAGATGAAAATCCACGTGGCCCAAAAGTGAGATAAACCCATGTAGAAACTTTGAAAAATCGTCTCCGAAAGTAGACGGAAGTTGGCCGGAAAATAGCTCAGGTGACCGGCAAAGTCAAACCGCCCACCGGTCAACGGGTCAGATCGGTCGGGTCAACTGAGTCGACCTAGTCAATCACCGAGTCAGGTGAAGTCTGGTTCTAACTAGCCTGACTGGGTTTGGCATGAGTCATTGCAGCTTGCACAGGCCATGCTTCAATCAAACACAATGATTGCTCTTCATCATTCAGTGTTGCATCATTTTGATGCAAACTCTTGTAATCCTCCCATGTACCTTATGCATACATCTATCATCATTCATTCAGTCACAGTTCAACCAATTCATTCTAACTGCATCCATCAGTAGCGCCAGCCAACACCAACACCTTGTTGCTCCTGCAATTTCCTATAATCTCCATGACTAGCTGTTGTTTCTCAGCTTCCTCCTTGATCATTAACTGCAACATTTGTTCTTCCACGTCAGTTCCCATCTCAACTCAACTCATATCTTCACTCTCTCAACTACACCTCATAACCGCCACCTCAATGAAGCCACGGCTTTTGATTCCTGTATCAATAGCAACAACAACAGCTTAACCTGCAGCTGCAAAGCCCATCGGCCAACTCTAACTCATTCTCTTGTGTTCAGACTAACCTTTCACCTCAATTTCAGCTCGGAAACATAAGCAACTTCATCTTACAACCACTGCATCTGGCTCTACTCCCTTGTCAGTCCCTTCTAACCATCACAACTTGAAATGTAATCTCAGCTGATTTCGAAAATCAAATCATACCACTAGGTTCTATGCAGGATCAAAGATTCACTGAATTCCAGCTTATTGCAGGTTGTAAGCCTCAGCATTCTCCTTCCTAAATGACAGCAGCAACTTGAACTATCCCCATTATCTATAACCAAGCAACCACCCAACAATTCCATCTCCCTGCAACATCACCTGCAGCTGTAGCTTCCTTTAACAACTCAGACCACCAATTCTGTACAAAATTATTCCCTTGCTCAATTCTGTAATTCCAGCAACAAATATCACCAACTGCTTCTTTCATTTCGAATCAATCAACACATCAACTCAAAACCTCAATCTATGCTTCAATCCTCTTTTTTATCTATCACATCCTCTTTGTTGAAAACTCAAATCTACACAATAACATCATCACCAGAAATATCAAAACACAAACATCATAACTTAGTTCTTCAATCTGCTGTAACCCTAATTCAATCTTCATTTGTTTAACAGTAACAACATCAATATCTTAAATCCATCGAACCAACAACCAATACCCATTTCACATTATCATCTCGACAAACCCTAAATCCAAATCGGGAAAAAACCTAATTTCTTCTTCTGATGCTTTAATTGATAGTTACAGCAGCAGCCTCTTATTCTATGATAAAAAAACCCTCCATCGATCTCTCTGTTCATCACTCGATTTGAGAAGGGGATCAGCTTAAAGTCTCAGACACCAGCGCCTCTATTTCGCACTTCTCTGAATTTTGATAAAATGATTGAGAAATCAATTTTCTGCTGAAGTTTATGGATTGGTAATGAGTGGAATTACTCAAGACACCCACTCTCCAGATAAGGCTACCCATTTCTTACATAGCTTGTCGGTTCTAGTTAACTGACATCCTATTTTGTTTTGTTGCTCAACTGTCAGTTGTGCAAAACTGGCAGTTCATTCTTCGCCTGCGATTTCATCCTTTTATCTCCCTTTCGCTCCAAATTAAGGCTTTCTTATTCCTCAAATTCTTCCACCAGCAACAGCCGCCTCTTACTTCTGAGACCCACTTCTTCTCTTCTATGCCTCTTCATCACTAAAGTTGTCATGCTTTTCAGACAGAATTTGCATCAATAAAGCCGACATACTTTTCAGACAGAGATGAAGAAATAAAAGTAAATAATGAGAAATAGTTCGTCTCCAACATCAATTGCACATGAGATGAGACTTTTGCTTTGTTTATTATTCTGTTGTTTCAAATGACTCCAAAGTACCTAAATACTCAAAAGCAAACATAAGATACATAATTTACAAGAAAACTTAGCAAATAAAGCATAAAAAATAGATAAATATTAAGGTGTTTTAGACACCTATCAAATTCCCCCACACTTAGATTTTGCTAGTCCTCGAGCAAATCAAACAATATAATTCTAAATCATACATACAACTCTGTGTCTTCGAGGTTACGGTTACTCTTAGCATAAATAACAAGCCTTTGAACCCCTAGGTGTCCCTAGTGGATGAGTTATTGTCTCGTGAAGGTTTACAAGAGGTTTGCCTACAAAACCTATTTTTCAAACTCCATCTACCTGTGACAAATCCATGAATGAATCCAAAATGGTTGCAAAAAGAAGGTACCTTGTTATGAATCCAAATTAATATATATATATATAAATTAAGCTCTGTTAAGAAATTCGAACAAGCCACAATCTCGGAAACTAATAAACCACAATCACAAATGAATATATAAAGAAGATGGAAATAAATATACATGGTTGTGATGTTTACTAAAGTGAGTGATGTTTCTCATATCTGTCTGAAGGTCGCTGCCAATGATGAACCTATGAATCCTATTGGATTGAGCTACTGGTCTGAATTCTAATATCAACACAGTGGCATATACAAGGGAACCAGTAGTCAATAAACTTAAATCTAGATCGACTCACTGGCATATACAAGGGAACCAGGAGTCGATTTTATTGCACCATAACACATTTTTTTTTTACATCATGATTGGATCTTGTGGATCCAAGCACATGTTTCTTGTCAGCAAATTACATGATAGTTCCCTTGGATCCTGCACTCCACGCTTGCTTAGGCGACGGAGACAAGGAGAACACACACATATTGCTTTATCCAAGTGTCAAATTTATTTCGTTTGGTCAATTGGTCGGTCTCTTTTTTTTTCTTTTCTTTTTGTAGTAACTCAATCACACTATTTCATCCTAACAGAAATAACAAGTCGATGTTAGTGACCCACCAAATCACATAGATATAACATAAAGGTTTCAAAAGTAAAAACAGAAAGTGATATGGTGATATTCCGAGCTATGGTAACAACTTTCGTATTATTACTAACACTTGAATAATTTTGTCCCTTGTAGTTAATGAGTTCCTCAATTCCCGCGACCAAAACGGTTTCATCTACATAGATTGGTAGTGCCATCCTAAAGGCACATGTTTCTATGTTTTGGAGTATCATTTTTTATTTTTTTTTCAGTTTTCTCTTTTTTTTTTCTTTTTTTT